>NC_137454.1:32156221-32367527 GCF_964235325.1 Thermobia domestica
ACGACCAATAAGAGTGTCATCACGAATATCACACCACACAGTCAGCGAAAGACGTGACTACAATTTTTCAATTGTAGCTCCAGGACTGTTGTTACTAGGGCCCCAATAATGGCAGTTGTAGTGATTTATGAACCCACCCACATGGAATGCCGCTTCGTCTGACCACAGATGTTACTTAGGATATCTGGTTCTTCTTCCATCCATTGTGCTGTGGATTCAGCAAACTCCATCCTAACATCACAGTCTTCCGGTGGCAATGTCTGGACAAAATGTGGTATCAATGGTTTTGGTCTCCAGTCGATCTCCTTCATCAGCCATTGAACCGAACCATATGATAAACCAGATTCCCTATAATATTGTATCAGGGACTTCATGGGACTTTGCGCAAACGCCGCAGCAACGTTGGCTTTAGCCTCTTCAGTGATAACTCTCTTTAGGGGCCCAGCACCCTTTTGGTGAGTAACCAAACCCGTACGCAACAAATTCGCATGCAGTTTCTTTATTGTTTTCACGTCCAGAGTCGCATGTCTTCCCTTCTCCCGTCTCCATCTTCGCACTATTACGGGCGATTGCCATGCTTCCATCCTCGCTGCAATCCGAGCACGGTCAGCAATGTTCAATCTCTGCGCCATCTTCACTTAATTACTGGGTAGACCTGCAACAAACAACAATAACGTAACAATTACATAATGGCACGTAACTGCATAGAATAGAGTATCATATAACGGTAGAGTTCTTTATATTTCATCGTTTGTGATAAAGTAGCAGTAAAATAAAAATAGGGACATAATAGTGGATCACCCGGTATATCATACATACACTCATATATTTTCATTTGGAAATTTTGACTTGCATCTAAGATATCTGCCATTTTGCAGATAGATTAAAAAGTTCGATTTTACAATGTCCAAACGCAATTCAAAATTTGAGTGACAAAATGATTTATTACCTTCTAGAACTAGAAATATCTGCTTTTCAGTTCTTGTACTATATTTTAAGGTCATCATGTTTACTAGTGATACAGTATACCAGCACAATTTTTGATAGTGTTTATAGTCACTGTTCTCTAATTCCGTCGTAAGATTTCAATATTATTTTTGTTAAGCTTTCATCATTACCGGCGGTGGAAATTTCTAATCAGTAAACTTGAACTTAAAGGATGTAACGACTGGTATAATGCTTGAATAAAACTCGCAATTTTGCTAGCTTAATTATCTAGATACCAAGTCCGAAGTCATTTTGGTTGAAATCCTTAAACAGTTTCGGAAATAAATGTTTGGTTAAAGATCATAAAACAATTCGAAAGAATCAATTCGAATTAACTACTTTTGTTTGTACTTTGTAACTCCACGAGGCTACTGATACATAAAATATCAGTTTTATTGGGTATGAGATCCGAAGCACATAGTCGTTCGAAAGAGAACCTCCTCCTAGCTATACGTTTAGCGTACACATCTTTAACTCAGGCTTGATTCCCAGTAGAAACATATGATTCAGATATCATGTTAAACTGTAGGTTCAAGTCTTATTTAGGCTCAATTCTAGAAAGGGACGTTAAACTCCCAACTACAACACCCAATATCTCGAGTTCCCTTCTGGCTATATGGTTGATGTACGCATCTTTAACGTGGGATACACCCAGCGGGAGTTCACATAGTTCGGATTCTACATTAAACTGTAGGTCTACTTCTTATATTGCCTCACTGCTAAAAAGGAACGTTAAAGACTACCATCCATACATTCGAAAATAATTATCTAGTCGCAAAGGAGCTCTGGAAATACCAGTGTTATGTCAATTGTCCAGTGATTCAAAATTTATTCCACTTTTTTTTTTTCTTTTTTGGTCACAATAGTGTTAAGGATGGAAGAATATTTCACAAGAATGCGCAATTACAAACCCATAACGTCTTGCAATACCAAAAACAATAATATATTGCAGTAAAATAAATACAAGATATTTAGAGTAACATTTGGTTTATAAAACAATATATTACGTGAATTACATGTTGTGGCAGTCAACTGAGTAATATCCACATTTGCATTAAACTAATATTGTGTAAGAGATTGTCTTTTGCGGCATGCAGTTTCAGCGGCTAGTCTCCTTAAACCGAGCCGTTATTGAATATGGTTAAACATGCTTGCAAATCATAAAGAATTCTACGAGAATCATCTGTATCTTCATCAATTTATGTCAGAACTCTAGAGAGAATTTTTATTACATTAAAACTATGTTTTGGCACGTTCCAAGTATAAAGCAGATGGCTTCAGAAAGAGCTAAATTATACATTGAATGAGATTAAAAATGGCTCAACTTTTCTAAAATTATAGCTGAATTTGTAGATATCAAAATTTAACAATAAAGCTAGCAAAGTATTTCCCATTTTTTTTGGTACTCATTTCAAATATACTGTAATATTCGCGATATTCTCAAATCAAACTCCGTTACGGTTTACATTTAAAATATTTACAGTGCGTTTTGCCCGCCCCCTCATTGATGAGAGGTATCAAAATTTTCTTCGTTTCCAATCATTGCAATAATGCTGTGTATATTTTTGTAGCGTTATTGATCTTGAACAACACTTAAAGCAGTGCACAAGTCAAAAATATACTGGAAACTCTCATACCCAAATTATGAGTCCATATTAACACTGGGAAAGCGGGAATTTCCGGGATCAGGTTTTACCTGTGAAACCCTTACTCGAAGGCCAGAATTCAAGGAAGATACTAATTGCAGTTCAGTGTATGAGTGCTGCTTCAAGTAGATTAGAAAAATAAAAAGCAAATTAGATTTCAAATCATATTTTTAGAGAGAATTTTAATTGAAAAAGATTTAACTACTATTAGCAAGTGGCTAGACATTGGTAAGTACGGGGGTCGCGGGAGCTCAGTGATAGAGCATTCAGATCTGATGCGTGTAGTTCCTGGTTCGATCTCAACTCGCGCCAAGTGAACCTTGTGGTGGACAAACACCGTGTGCCTGGGTTTTCTTGGAGTTCTTCCGTTTCCTTCAACTTTCTTCATTCCACCATTTCATTCATTTCTTATCACCGTCTCCTTTAGCCTAGCCGCTATAACCGTGAGACGTAAAACTTAAAGAATTAATTTCATTGGTAATTACGAATAAAAATTTGGTCAAAATCATAGGTAATAGCTAAACCATACTTTTTAAGTAGCTAATCAGCATTCAAAAATTGCTAGTTTTAGCCATAAAATAGCGAAATTTGCAACACTTTGATCTAATTTAATCACTAGCTCGAAATGTGTTCAACGTGTTGAGTAGAAAATCCGCTTCCAAACGTGTGCTTTACTGAGCGAACATATGGCTTGGCCGAAATGTACCAAGGAGCTTGGTGGGAAATAACGAACAGACGAATCCGAGAACTATAGATACAAATTGCAATACTTAGTGTGTACGAAAGCATATAATCAAGGTAATCAGTAGAATTTTAGACTAAATCATTAGTGGTTCTCAGTAAACTCTGGTACATGTATAGCTTGTAAGTTTGTGAAATGTATTGTGTAACATTCTGGTCCACTTTCATTGGGAATACGTGGGTGTGAATGGAAATATTCCATAACAGTCTTGGCATCTTGTTGTAAAATTCCATCGACACTTGTGAAGACGAAAAGTTTCTGAATAGAAACCAAGTCCGAATGAGCTTGTGAATGGTCAGGACAAAGAAAGAATGAAATCTAGTTCTAGTTATCGTATTACCAGTCATCAGAATTCACATAAACCACGTCTACCAAGTGCAACTGCATCCTGAAAAGCAGTGTGACCAGGATTTAGTTTCGTGTGGATTCCTTTCTTCTTTCTGTAGGGGAAAAAAAATAACAATGAAAAAAGTTGCAGATCAACTGGTTTGTTACGTAATACATAGTGACCAGCGTTAAATGGCATTAGTATGGCGTGGAACTTGACCGTGCTTTATGTATGACTAAAATAATTTTTCTCCGAAGGGTAAGATTAATCATGGTAATCACAGTTCCTCTTCCGTGAAAGTTTTCGTTTTAATTTTGCAGACAAATTTCAAATAGAGATTCAATAATGAAATATATGCGAATAGGAACCATAAACTTTTATTATTCAATCACGTAATATAATAACCGCCCACTTTGGATGTAATGTTTATGAACACGTTCAAGGAACTTCATTTATGATTGTTGTTGTTATGAAAGATATTAGTGATTACAAGATCTTAAGATGAAAAACCACGAATATAAGGTTACGTTTTATATAAGAATTTTTCTGTATATAAAACAAGACCTGAGTGACTGACTGATCAACATCTACGCCAGACTACTTAAGGTTATTCAGTACGTCCAAACAGTTTGTGTCTAAAACGATAGATGGCGCCACCGTCACCAATGTTAACATATACAACTAATAAAATTAAAACAATCAAATATAAAATAAACAGTTCAAAAATTAAGCAAAAACGGATATAATCTGGTTAATGGACGTTACAAAATCTAGGGAATGGTACGTGTCGATTTCAGATATTGTTATTAGTTTCATTGTTAGAGGCCACCATTGTTAAGTAAAAAATCAACTTTATCTGCCGTACTTTCTACCAGAAACTGACCAAACTTTGCACACCCATTTAAAATTGAAATATCTAGGGAATGGTACGTGTGGATTCCACATATTGTTGTTAGTTTCATTGTTAGAGGCCACCATTGTTAAATAAACAATCAACTTTATCTGCCACACTTTCTACCACAAACTGACCAAACTTGGCATACCCATCGGATTACAACTGAGATATCTACTGAATGGTACCAGTCGATTTCACATATTGTTGTTAGTTTCATTGTTCGAGGCCGCCATTGTTAAATAAACAATCGTTGGATTTCTCCATTGTTAGATAAACAATCAACTTTATCTGCCATACTTTCTATCACAAACTAACCAAGCTTGGCACACTCATTTACGATTGAGATATCAATGGAATGGTACGTGTCGATTTCACCTATTGTTGTTACTTTCATTGTTAGAGGCCGCCATTGTTAAATGAACAATCAACTTTATCTGCCATACTTCCTACCAGAAACTGGCCAAACCTTGCACACACATTTAAGATTAAAATATCTAGGGAAAGATATGTGTCGTTTTTTCATATTGTTGTTAGTTTCATTATTGAAGGCCACCATTGTTAAATAAATATTCGTTGGATTTCTCTATTGTTAAATAAACGATTAACTTTATCTGTCATAATTTCTACCACAAACTAAGCAAACTTTTCACACTTATGAACGATTGAGATATCTATGGAATGGTATGTGTCGATTTCACATATTGTTGTTCTTTCATTGTTGAAGGCCACCATTGTTAAATAAACAATCTTTGGATTTCCCTATTGTTAAATAAACGATTAACTTTATCTGTCATAATTTCTACCACAAACTAAGCAAACTTTTCACACTTATGAACGATTGAGATATCTATGGAATGGTATGTGTTGATTTCACTTATTTTTGTTAGTTTCATTGTTAGAGGCCACCATTGTTAAATAAAAAATCAACTTTATGTGCCACACTTTTTAACAGAAACTGACCAAACTTTGCACACCCATTTAAGATTGAAATATCTAGGGAATGGTATGTGTCGATTTCACATATTGTTGTTAGTTTCATTGTTGAAGGCCACCATTGTTAAAGAAACAATCAAGTTTTTCTGCCACACTTTCTACAACAACCTAAACAAAATTTGCAGACTCATTTAAGATTAAGATATCTATGGAACGATATGGGTCGATTTCACATATTGCTGATAGTTTCATTGTTAGAGGCCACCATTGTTAAATAAACAATCAACTTTAACGGCCATACGTTCTACCACAAACTGACCAAACTTTGCACACCCATTTAAAGTTGAAATATCTAGGGAATGCTATGTGTCGATTTCACATATTGTTATTAGTTTCATTATTGAAGGCCACCATTGTTATATAAACAATGGTTGGATTTCTCCATTATTAAATATACAGTCAACTTTATCTGTAATATTTTCTACCACAAACTAACCAAACTTGGCACACTCATTTACGATTGAGATATCTATGGAATGGTGCGTGTTGATTTCACTTATTGTTGTTACTTTCATTGTTAGAGGCCACCATTGTTAAATGAACAATCAACTTTATCTGCCATACTTTCTACCACAAACTGGCCAAACTTGGCACACCCATTTAAGATTGAAATATCTAGGCAATGGTACGTGTGGATTCCACATATTGTTGTTAGTTTCATTGTTGAAGACCACCATTGTTAAGTACACAATCGTTGGATTTCTCCATTATTAAATATACAGTCAACTTTATCTGTCATATTTTCTGCCACAAACTAACCAAACTTGGCACACTCATTTACGATTGAGATATCAATGGAATGGTTCATGCCGATTTCACACATTGTTGTTAGTTTCATTGTTAGAGGCCACCGTTGTTAAGTAAACAATCAACTTTATCTGCCGTACTTTCTACCAGAAAGTGAAGAAACTTTGCACACCCATTTAAGATTGAGATATCTAGGGAATGGTACGTGTGGATTCCACATATTGTTGTTAGTTTCATTGTTAGAGGCCACCATTGTTAAATAAACAATCAACTTTATCTGCCACACTTTCTACCACAAACTGACCAAACTTGGCATACCCATCGGATTACAACTGAGATATCTACTGAATGGTACCAGTCGATTTCACATATTGTTGTTAGTTTCATTGTTCGAGGCCGCCATTGTTAAATAAACAATCGTTGGATTTCTCCATTGTTAGACAAACAATCAACTTTATCTGCCATACTTTCTATCACAAACTAACCAAGCTTGGCACACTCATTTACGATTGAGATATCAATGGAATGGTACGTGTCGATTTCACCTATTGTTGTTACTTTCATTGTTAGAGGCCGCCATTGTTAAATGAACAATCAACTTTATCTGCCATACTTCCTACCAGAAACTGGCCAAACCTTGCACACACATTTAAGATTAAAATATCTAGGGAAAGATATGTGTCGTTTTTTCATATTGTTGTTAGTTTCATTATTGAAGGCCACCATTGTTAAATAAACATTCGTTGGATTTCTCTATTGTTAAATAAATGATTAACTTTATCTGTCATAATTTCTACCACAAACTAAGCAAACTTTTCACACTTATGAACGATTGAGATATCTATGGAATGGTATGTGTCGATTTCACATATTGTTGTTCTTTCATTGTTGAAGGCCACCATTGTTAAATAAATAATCTTTGGATTTCTAAATTGTTACATAAACAATCAACTTTATCTTACACTCTTTCTACCAAAAACTAATCAAATTTGGCGCACTCATTTACCATTGAGATATCTATGAAACGGTACGTGTCGATTTCACTTATTTTTGTTAGTTTCATTGTTAGAGGCCACCATTGTTAAATAAAAAATCAACTTTATGTGCCACACTTTTTAACAGAAACTGACCAAACTTTGCACACCCATTTAAGATTGAAATATCTAGGGAATGGTATGTGTCGATTTCACATATTGTTGTTAGTTTCATTGTTGAAGGCCACCATTGTTAAAGAAACAATCAAGTTTTTCTGCCACACTTTCTACAACAACCTAAACAAAATTTGCAGACTCATTTAAGATTAAGATATCTATGGAACGATATGGGTCGATTTCACATATTGCTGATAGTTTCATTGTTAGAGGCCACCATTGTTAAATAAACAATCAACTTTAACGGCCATACGTTCTACCACAAACTGACCAAACTTTGCACACCCATTTAAAGTTGAAATATCTAGGTAATGCTATGTGTCAATTTCACATATTGTTGTTAGTTTCATTATTGAAGGCCACCATTGTTATATAAACAATGGTTGGATTTCTCCAGTATTAAAGAGCTCCTCAGTGGCTAAGCGATTAGCGTACGCGCCTTTGGCGTGGGAGGCCCGGGTTCGATTCGCGGCGGGAGCCCATGTGGTTCGGATTCCACGTTAATCAGTAGGTCCACGTCTCATATAGCCTCGCTGCTGAACGGGACGTAAAACTCAAAATCAACTCAACTCTCCATTATTAAATATAGTCAACTTTATCTGTAATATTTTCTACCACAAACTAACCAAACTTGGCACACTCATTTACGATTGAGATATCTATGGAATGGTGCGTGTTGATTTCACTTATTGTTGTTACTTTCATTGTTAAAGGCCACCATTGTTAAATGAACAATCAACTTTATCTGCCATACTTTCTACCACAAACTGGCCAAACTTGGCACACCCATTTAAGATTGAAATATCTAGGCAATGGTACGTGTGGATTCCACATATTGTTGTTAGTTTCATTGTTGAAGACCACCATTGTTAAATACACAATCGTTGGATTTCTCCATTATTAAATATACAGTCAACTTTATCTGTCATATTTTCTGCCACAAACTAACCAAACTTGGCACACTCATTTACGATTGAGATATCAATGGAATGGTTCATGCCGATTTCACACATTGTTGTTAGTTTCATTGTTAGAGGCCACCGTTGTTAAGTAAACAATCAACTTTATCTGCCGTACTTTCTACCAGAAAGTGAAGAAACTTTGCACACCCATTTAAGATTGAGATATCTAGGGAATGGTACGTGTGGATTCCACATAGTGTTGTTAGTTTCATTGTTGAAGGCCACCATTGTTAAATATACAATCAACTTTATCTGCCACACTTTCTACCACCAACTGACCAAACTTGGCATACCCATCGGATTACAACTGAGATATCTAGGGAATGGTACCTGCCGATTTCACAAATTGTTGTTAGTTTCATTGTTATAGGCTACCATTGTTAAATAAACAATCAAATTTGTCATACGTTCTACCAGAAACTGACGAAATTTTGCACACAAATTTAAGTTTTAAATATCTAGGGAATGCTACGTGTCGATTTCATGTATTGTTGTTAGTTTCGTTGCTGAAGACCACCATTGTTAAATACACAATCGATGGATTTCTAAATTGTTAAATAAACAAACAACTTTAACTGCCATACTTTCTACCACAAACTAACCAAACTTGGCACACTGATTTGCGATTAAGATGTCTATGGAATGGTACGTGTCGATTTCACATATTGTTGTTAGTTTTCTTGTTAGAGGAAACCATTATTAAATAAACAATCATCTTTATCAGCCATACTTTTTAGCAGAAACTGGCCAAACTTTGCATACCCATTTAAGTTTGAAATATCTATGGAATGGTATGTGTCGATTTCACATATTGTTTTTGTTTCATTGTTGAAGATCACCATTGTTAAATAAACAATCATTGGAAATCTTCTTTGTTAAATAAACAATCAACTTTATCTTACATACTTTCTACCACAAACTAACCAAACTTTGCACACCCATTTAAGATTGAAATATCTAGGAAATAGTACGTGTTGATTCCACATATTGTTGTTAGTTTCATTGTTGAAGGCCACCATCGTTAAACAAAGAATCAACTTTGCTATATTTTGTACCAGAAACTGACCAAACTTGGCACACCCATCGGATTACCACTGAGTTATCTATGAAATGGTACTTGTCGATTTCAGTTGTTGTTGTTAGTTTCATTGTTAGAGGCCACCATTGTTAAATAAACAATCAACTTTATCTGTCATACTTTCTACCAGAAACTAACGAAACTTTGCTTACCTATTTACGATTGAAATGTCTATGGAATGGTACATGCCGATTATCAAGGGCTAACAAGCCCTAGCCAAATTGTTTGTAATACGTCATTATGCTTGGGATCAAACGATAATTATTCGTGATCAAACGAGCTGGCCAAATTCCGATTGAATTTGTTTTCATGGTGGCTGTGGTGGAGGGGATAACAAGTCATCGGTAAATGTTATTGTTCGGAAAATGAAATAGTGCAAAAAATAAACATATTTCATTCAGAACTTTGTTGTGCCTGCTTTGTAACCAGTGTGAATTAGTTGTGTGCCGCCAGATTTCTTTTCATTCATTCTTTTTTTTTTTTTTTTTTTTTTGTCAGGTGGAGCGGGATGGCCCCCTACAGCGTTCCTAGAATTACACTCTAAAAGCCCACAGTGTTCCTAGAGCTGCACTCTAAAATCCCCTCCCATGTAACTGACCTTTGTTTCACAGCAGACACCTCACATTTGAACTCTGTTGAGATTCTGTGTAAGTTTGTCGGTTGTACGCACAAATTGAGAGTATAAACATGTATTAGGGAATGAGAAGTTCTCGAAATAAATTTGCAAGCTGAATATTTTTTCGCGACATAAGTGAAGAGTAATTGTATATCCTTGAAGAGTACCCTGGAGAGTAAGAAAACTCTGAGCAAAATAATCATTGAATAAATAGCAATGTAATCACAGTAATGTACATATGGCATGTTGTATTTCTACCAGATTGTCAGAGCACTAATTCTCTCATTTTTTGATGTGAGCGGTCTCGCTATCGAATCTCCAGAAGAACATTAAAAAAAAGATGTATTTAGGTCTATTCCATTTTAAACAAACGAAATACGTTGCGTAAAAGAACTTTCCATGTTAAAATATTTGATGGGTAGAGTAGTTTGTGTGGGATTTGATTGTTATTGCATGTATCTATTGCATGCTGATTGGGTAGCTGGGAAGGCAGCCAAGATATTCATTCTGACGGTTGCAAGCCCGTGAAAATACAGAGCAACAGTTACTCCAAGGGAGTAGATAATAGATTAAAAAAAAAAAAAAAAAACTACCGTGAGGGAGAGAGCCGAAAAGAGTTTATAGTATGAAATTTTGTCCGCAACTAGGGAAGTTCCGCCAGGAACGCAGGATCACCTGTATATGGCTCTCATTGTTGAGACACTAAAATTTTTCAATTAATCGTATACGGAAGATAAACATTAATAAACTATTTTTATTTATTTACTTATTCCTCGGGGGGTAGTCTATCTCAGAAGATTACGATTAGCATAATTCTATGTTTCAGGGGTGCGGTTCCAATCCACCTCCCAGAGGCGGTTTTTGGGTGGGCGAACCGGACCTTGTCCTTAGATCCACACATTAATTAAAGTATATGTAACACACATGTACGTATGTGTGTGTGTGTGTGCGTATGATATGTGTATATGTATGTATGCTAAATGTAAAATATTTTTGAAACAATGTTTCCAATCCAAATAATAGAGCCCCACGGCTCCAACTCGCCAAAAACAAATTCCGCCTGTGTCACCTTCTACACATCAGCGGCTATGCCCATAGTATATTCTATGATAACAATTGACTGAATGTGCTTTTCAAGTTTCTAGCTCATTTTCTTGGAAAGATAATGCGTAAGACTCTCTTAGTGTTGCAACGAGACGAGACAGGACTCTTTGAAGCGAGACACGATACAATACGAAACGTTTCGTAAAACGTCTTGTCTCGTGTCTCGAAAAATACAAACACAGTTTCTAAATTTGCTTAAAAATTTATTAACTCGGAATAAATTATTTGCCTTCGAAATGTATACCATCTTTTATTATTTCAAATGATCCAAATGATTCAACGTTTCAAACCCTACAAAGAACAGGGAATACCTAAAGCACTTTTTAAAAATGATTCTTACAAACAGCTTTCACTTCCATTTTTCAATCGATTCAAGTTTAATTATTTTGTGATAGTGCTCCAGATTCAAATACAATGTAAAGCGTTCATTGAGATCAGTGTTTCAGAAGATTTTATTCCGGGGGCTGGTGGAGATATCTACGTATAAAAATCCTTTAATAGAAGTACAAGTATGCGTAGAAGTGGCAATTTTATCAGTAACTAACTATTATTTCATGGTCTTTCTCGTTCCGAACCAAGACAGAAACGTGTCAGCCTTTCTCGACACTGAGTTTCGAAAAAGATTCTGATTTGACAATAAAATTTATCTTTTTTATCCTTTTATGCTGTTATTCGAAGACAAACAATTTTTTAAATGGGAAAGTTACATAGGCCTCCTTATTTGTTGAAGTGGCGCCAGGGGTTCTGAAAAAAGGATATCAGAATAAATGGGGAAATCTTGCCTTTCGTCTGTACTGACGGTATTGACAAATGTTCCTATCGAAGTAATTACGGGTTCAGTCGAAACTAAGCAGTCGTTGCTGGAGGATTGCAGTCGTGTTTTGTGTTGTGCTCTGTTAACCAAACTAGGTTAAAAGTTATAATTTTAACCACTGTGTTTAACAGCTCTTTTGTGGGCCTCAGCCTTTCTGGTGTTGCCACGAGACGAGACAGAACCATTCGATACGAGACGAGACGGACACATCTTTTCTAGACGAGACGACACAGCCAGAAGTCTCGTCTTGTCTCGTTTCGTCTCGTGGCAACACTAGACTCTCTAGATATATCAGTGCAAGGTATGACAACTTTCCTCACGGAGCACATGTTAGCTCTCAGCCTCTTTCTTTCACTGATGTTTGTTTACGTAGTAGATGAATATATAGAGAGTAACAAAAGGATGAGATATGCAGATTCTCCTGAAACCACATTAAAATTGTAGCAGTATTTGGAGCTTGTTATAAATGGATTTACCGGGGAACTAAAATAATTCTGGGAACTGATCATACAGTATTGATATAAATAAACATGGAAACAAGTAAATACAAAGAACTGAAATCGTGAATTGTTTTCAAAATACAGAAATCTCGAAGGAATATCTGTTTAGGCGGCTTTAATTGTAAAGGAATTTTGAATAAATTTGCATCCCCTGAATTCTTATACATAAAAAATAGAAACCTTTCTTTTAGCGTACGAATGAGATGCTTTAGGAAATTAGGTTAAGATAATTAAAATGATACTGTCCTTTGCAAAATTTAAGAGGAATACCATGATCGAAAAAGCATGAGTCAAACTATAAAGGTCAGTGGTAGCTTTTGCCATTTCTTACGACCACTATACGCACCTTATTGCGAAAAATTTATTCGTATTATAAAACCGATATCATTCAATAAATGTCAAATTTAACAGATCTTGAGAGATGAAATGACAAAAATTGTCATTACCTCTGTCGCATAAGATATTCTAGCTTTGTGACCCATGTTATTATATGACTTTCACGATAAGTGACAAGGAGAATATAAATCCCAAGTTCAAAACGTAAGGAAAGAAACCGGCTGTTCGCGCTTCAAATTATGAAAAATGTACCAAAATGGTTGAAATTATGATTTTGTATTTCTTTACGAGAAAGAAGAATAAAAATAAAAATTGGAGCAATTCTAATCATGTATGTATAAGTTCACTATCTTCTTCAAGTTACTAAACTAACTTCAAGTGTTTCAACCATTTTTGACACATAACTCGAAAACTTTTAGAGATATTAGAGACAAGAATACGTGGTTGATAATGAGCTTTTTAATTATGTCACAATACTTTTGAACTTTACCTTATGAGAAATAGCATATTCCAAAATTTAATTCAGTACCACCCTAACCTGAATTTTACCAAATGATTAGCGAAAGTGATACGGTGTGCATCGTCCAGGGATTAATTCCCGGTGTGGCACTCAAACATTTCTGTGTTGACCAAATATCGAGAGAAAAGTTGGGAAACTAAAAGATAGCGGACTTCAATCTAGACAGCCGGCGACGTTGGGTGTGGTTGTGCTTACTACTAACATAAGCCCGCTGCAGGCTCAGATCACAAGGGACTGTTGCGCCAGGATTATCTATCTATCTATCTATCTATCTATCTATCTATATATATATATATATATATATATATATATATATATATATATATATATATATATAATATATATTGGTGTTATTATTTTACCTTACATTCTCTCAGTAGCGTAAGGACGAATGGGCCTCCCCGCAAAAATGTTAAACGGACCCCCTCTTTCCACATTCATGAGTCACGTAAAATTTACAGAGAACAGTTTTGACTTTCTATGTTCTATCTAGTGAGTCACAACTTGCTCATATGCAAAAAAATGCACATTATTATTATTATTATTATTATTATTATTATTATTATTATTATTATTATTATTATTATTATTATTATATTGTGCTATAGTTTTCGTCTATTCTGCTATACCAAATTCGAGAGTCTACGACATCCGACATTTTTAATGAGGTGTGGTCGTCCCACTTTTTGTTGTTTGGTTCGATGCTGGTTTCACTGTTCTTTTCCCATCTTTGAAATACATAAGCACGGCAGATCGCAAAAACTCGACAAGTCGCGTTGTTTCCGAAATGAAGCTCCCAGCCACTTAGTCACCCTGATATATCGTCGTCCTTCCCCATTCAAGGCACAAGCATCACACTGACTAATCGAGTGAGATTCTTGTCGTGTTTGGCGCGCGGTTGTGTTATGCCTTGTAGCTCTTATCTCAGCCCGATGATTTCGTTCAAAAAGTAGCGAGTGGTCATAATGTTTTCGCTGGTCAGTAAAAGTTTTGTTGGCATTTAATTTACTAAATAATCGCTCAGGTGTTACCGTCTTCATAGGTAAAAATGAGATATAGTTGGAACATCACATAATTTTTAACATCTTAACATTATAAAGTTTAACTTCGAAACTGAAATGGACCTCTTTCTGTTCTGGGCCTCTCAATGTTGCGGGCCCTGCAGGCCCTTTAGTTGCGCCACATCATTCTCTCTACTCAGAAGGATAGGGACAAATAGAAAAGTCAAAATTCATTTTGTCCATTTTTCATGCATCATACACTTTAGAAAAAAAATCATATAATACTGATATGTAAGAAAATATTAGTATTGTTTGTCTGTTTTCTGTATACAAAGAACCATTTAGGTTTTTTTTTTTATCTCATATTCTGATAATAATCGAAAGAAAAGAAAAGAGTTTCATGTGATAAACAGACGAAAGAAAATTTGTCAACGCAATGTGAATGACGTTCTCTGCAACCTAATTCCCGTTTTTCGTACAAAACTCTATTCCTACCTGCAAAAAGAAAAGATTTATGTTACTCATCGATGGTTGAGGTTTTGCCCTGCGGCTGAACAACACGGCTTGTATAAATAGACTCTGACTGACTGCAGGTGCACGAAAAAAAAAAAACTGTTGGATTCCTCTCCCCGCCCACTTCAAGTGTGGATATCCTGGACACATTCAAACTGAGCGGTACGATCTTTCAGTTCTTCCCAGTAGAGGTACCAGCAGTGATTGCTAAATGAAAAAGTGAGCATCTGGTGGCGAAAAGGCGAAGTGCTCGGACAAGGGGGAGTTCACAGGAACCTTAAGCTAGAAAATTGAAATTCGCACAGTACGTAGTATTTGTGACGTAAGATACCTCTAATACAGAATTTTCGGAAATTCGAAGTGGAAGGGGAGGGCGATGGAGGTTGCAATTATTATAGTAAGATGCCCTTATCTTGGCATCCCTTGAAGCAGGGGAAGATTTTAACCATTAACCAAAATAAGCACGTGCCTAGGGTATAAAGGGAAGGGGAACCATAGATTTTTTTTTTTAAGTCGAATTAACTAGTCATAGGTGCAATACTGCAAATGGTGCAGCTGAACTAGAATGTGTAAAACGACCTTCACATTAAATGGAGAAAATTATACATAGGTTAAATAATAACAAGAACACTCAGAGGGGGCAGACCTTGGCCAATGGCCATAAAACCGAACGAAAACTCCACCCTCTCCCCCATATAATAAAATCAGGAGAAACTTTGTATACAGACTATGAAATGTTTAAACTTTCTGTACAACGTCAGTGGAAACACACAACCTCGGAAGTACAAATGATAATTACAGTACTTGTATAGTATTTATAGAGGTAGTGATTGATAATAGTAATGATTGAAAATCTGATCAGAGACTTCGCAATAAAAAAATAAAATAAATATAAATAAAATGGAAATAGAACATTATTTTTCACTTTGAACGAACCGAGAATCGAACCCAGATTTCGCACTTTGTTTTTATTCGTTCCAAATACGTCTTATGATGACCGTAATATTAGACATTACAATACTTTGGATGTGTATTACCCCGTCCGTCTTACTTGCGTTATTACTATGGGACAAAACCCTCCAAAATTTCGTTGTTTTTCGATGTTTGTAATACTCTAAAGTCCTTAGTTTGCAACGCTGTATAATAAGTGTGATATGGTGAGTGAGTTTTACATGTAGATTTGAAATACTGGTATGTAATAGTCTGACGTAGTGCAATTTATAAAGAAAAACTTTATACTGGGTTGGCAACACTGTAAATTTGGTTGTATTGCAGAGCATGTCAAACAATGTCCTCCTCTTGATATTTGTATAGTGCGAAATTTCAGCGTTTTGTCTTCATTAGTACTTTTTACTGTAGTGGGGATGTAAGAAACGGTTGATTTTAGTTCCAGTACTAGCTGAACCTGCGCTTTCTACACAGCGCATCATTCGCATACGAGCATAAATATCCTTCCCATTTCTCACAGCTGTACATGTCCCTTTACAGACACAAGTGAAAGAAGTCTTGGGAAAATAATCGGCAATGCGTATCATAAAGGGGAGATTTTATCGATTTTTTTTTTTTTTTTTTTTTTTTTTTTTTTTTTACAATATCGCACCGTTTGCAAGATTTAAGCCTATTTCCGGTTGGAGTTTCTAATTCATGCATGACCAATGTTTTCTTTCTTCTTGCATGCAGTATGCAATAAGCAAATACATTACATGCACAATTAATTATAATGACAGTTATATATGGTGTTCATTGGGCAAAACACTCCAAAAATAAAGATTCATCTTACTGCTTAGACTGGAGAAATGGTTATCGTTCCTTTTTAATTATTATTTGACCATGAAACATATGCAACCCCTATATACAACAGTGTGGTGTTGGAATGTATAACGCGTAGGATATGATGCTTTAGTTTTTTTTTTTTTTTTGTAATTTCAACTTTTCCAGTGTACCCTAAAAATGTAATAAAGAAATAATGGCATGTTTTTTTTTTTTTTTTTTTTTAATATTCAATTAGAACTGGACAATCTACGCAAAATTTCCAATCGATAGTGAAAACGTCATCTTTCTAGAGCCTGTAGTTTCCGAGATCTTGTTGTCGAAAGGATTGACAACAAACATATAAACTTCCACAACATATAGTTTAAAAGAACTCGCAAGATGGAAACACAATTCACGTGCATTGATTTTAGAGAAGGCTTTGAACAATAATTTTATATCATAAACTTTATGAAAAAGGTATAGTTAACTAATTCAGACTATTTAAAGTACAAATACTTAAAATGTTTGTCTCTGTTAAACGTGAAATTACACATAACCGTAAATGAAAGATTTGGAAGCCAAAGTTATAGGTTGGAGCTAGGGCGCTTTTAATTGCTATTGTAGCATTTTAATAGATAGATTATCAACTGGGAAAATGTATTATTAATTTACGCAATTTATCAAAAAGAATATCCTTTTAACGTTCCACAATAAAGTTCCTTGTTCTAAAGGAGACGATACCAAATGAAATAAGATGATAAAGAACCTAACCAATGGATTGAAAAATGCAGCAGGAGGGAAGGCGAAGGCCTGAGAAAATGTCGTTCATTACAAACTCCATACAGCCTACCCTGATCCAGGATTCAAGGGTGAGCTTCTTTTGAGTGGGTGGATGTCCTTTGGGTTTCTCCCATATTCTCACTCCACGAATTTTCTCATCAATCTCTTCGTTTAATCATCTGCCGCCTACAGGTTTCAGATCATAATCGTAGGACATTTCATTTCTTTTTTCTTTTTTTAAGTACAATATTTCACGTGCTTTCCTCTTTCTGCTTGCAAAAACCATTATATTCTCAATTTTGAGTACAAACTAATGAACTGTAAAAAAAAAAATTTAAAAAAAATGAGGGAGTATACGATGGAAGAATGTCAAATTCTCACCGTTCACGAGTCGTCTTGGTCACAAATGAGCATCTCGTGTCCTGCACCGTATTAATACACACGATGAAATTTAGTAATGCAAACAGTCGGTGCTCAGAATAAGCAACAAGCTTAAAAGTAGAAGCAAAACATATCCCGTGAGACAGCTGACAGTCGCTAAACGGTATACCACCTTATAATGAGGAAGATCATTTGTTGCTTACTAGCTGAGCCTGCGCTCTCTACACAGCGCATCATTCGTATATGAGCATAATTCTCCTCATCTTACAACATCTGTACATTTCCCCATAGGGAGAGATTTTTTCGATTATTTTTTCACAATATCTCGCACCATTTGCAAGATTTGAGCCTACTTCCGGTTGGAGTTTCTAATTCATGTATGACCAGTGTTTCCTTTCTTCTTGCATGCAGTATGTAATAAGCAAATACATTACATACACAATTAATTATAATGTCAGTTATATAGGTCTTCATGGGGCAAAACACCCCAAAAGTAAAGATTCATCTTAGACTGGAGAAATGATTATTCTTCCTTTTTCATTATTATTTGGCCATGAGACAAACGCCTGAGAAATATACAACCTCCATATATAACAGTATGGTGTTGGAATGTATAATGCGTAGGATATGATGCTTTAGTTTTTTTTTTAATTTCAACACTTCCAGCCTACCTGTAAAAACGTAATAAAAAATAATTGCCATTTTTTTAAATATTCAATTAGAACTGGACAATCTACGCAAAATTTTCAATAGATCAGTGAAAACATAATCTTTCTAGAGCCTGTAGATTCCGAGGTCTCATTGTCGAAATGACTGGCCACAAACATATAAACGTCGACAAACTTATAGTTTAAAAAGCTCCAAAGATGGCAGCACAATTCATTTGCATTGATTTTGGAGAAGGCTTATTAAAATACAAAGGCTTTGAACAATAATTTTAAAACATAAACTTTATGAAAAAGATGTATTTAAGCAATTTATTTAAAGTACGTGAAACTGAATTTATTCACGTCTTTGTTAACGTGAAATCACAAATAACCGTAAATCAAAGAGTTGAAATCACGATTTAGAGGTTGAAGCTCATGCATTCTTATTGATATTGTAGCATTTTAATAGATTACTGTTAAATTTAAAATGTCATGTGTGTGTTAAAAAAATAGGACATGCTTTTGGAATAATATGTTTTTATACTTCCAAAATAATACTCCTTTTTCAATAAAGATTAACAAATAACAATGTTAACTTTAGCAATTTCAGGGAACTTTTTTTTTTTTTTTTTTTTTTTTAAGAAATGCTTAATTAGCGACTATGAACTTTGCTAGTAGTATAATGAAACTTGAATTTACATATGTATGTATTCATTTAACTAAGAAGAAACTATTGAACCACATTCAAATATTCACCAGTGTCTTAACTGTATCTCAAGATTATTGTAGTTAAGATGTGTGGAAAAAGAAAACTATTTCTTTACTTTTTAATTCTTTTGATTGCCCAGTGATTTCCCTAAAATAGGATGAATCTACAGTCCAGCAAACATTAATAGCAAATTTTAATAGGTTAGTGAATTCAAATAAGTTAAGAGAAAGTAATTCAGCTAGTGTTTTCCTTTGGAAAATTCATTTCGGGTGCAGGAAGATCTTCATGCAATGGAATAAAATCTCTTGTGGATGCGAGAAAGGGACTTAATACGTGTGGGTCTCAACTTTCGGATTAGTTATTTAAGATCAGCTTGGAGCAGGGCTGGGTTAACACATTCTTTCTTTCATGTAACGATCCAAATTTTACATTTGTTCCATTACAGAAAAATAAACTCTTGACATCTCTTTTAAGTAGCTCCGTCCCGGAGAAATAAGAAAAATGTTCAATTTAGTATCTTATGTCAGAGATTATTTATGCTAAGAAATACAAGATGGCCTTTTGTTTAATGTAAAATTTTAAATATTTGTACCATACTATATTGTATCTATACGATTTATTAATTATTATAATTGAACGTGTGTAATACACTGAATGTTCACAAATTACGTCTTATAAAATGTGTACCGTTAATTAGAATGATTTCATTTACACAATATATTAAATATGTATTGACTTCGATAGAATGTAAATCGAAAATCTAATTAGCGTTAATAAGAAGAAAAAAGTATAAAAATTGGCGTCGTCGAATATGTAATGTTTTTAAAAAAAAATACATAGTTACGGATTGACGGATACTGTTTAAGTGATTTGTTGATTTTATAGATAATAACAGCTACACTATAAGTTAATTAGAAACCATTAATCCTTTTCCTATAACAATTTTGAAGTAGTTGTGAAGAATTTTAAGGTATAATTTTACAGTGTGTACGATAACGAATATGTTAGAGTAAAACAAGTTCAGGGTCCCCCAATTGCTTCAGTCTCTCCATACAATATGCTGTTATCCATCCGTATATCATTTCTAATCTGAATAATTTATTGATAAAATGATCAATTGATAGTTAAATCACCTTAAATTCCGTTATGATGACAATGGTTGATAGATATTAGAGTAATGTCTTGTTCAGAATTGAGTATGGGAAATGTTCTTGAAAAGTGAGCATCTATAGATAACCAGGTCAATTTATAATTATATAATCACGGTGATGCCATGGTAGGAAACCGTCTTGTGGATAAGTGGTTCGAGTGAAGTAAAACGCCGAACCTGTTATATATAAATATTAGTGCGTTGAGTCCTGCATCGGTAATTACGCCTGTGGTTGTAAGGAGTAGTTGTTGCCTGTGTTGTCAGCATTAAATTCTAGATGTTTTAATGTTGTGTGATATTTCTCATATGCTCTGGTCTATATTTTATATATAGTAGTCGTTAGTTTTAGGTGAGGTTATTCGTTCTTCAAAGTATATATATATATATATATATATACTACCACTGAAATAAGATTAATTACAATCGATTCTATATTAGCACCAGAAGAAGGAAAGAGACTACTAAACCAATGATCACCTCCTACATTCAGAAAACCACATCAGGAGGATCTGGAAAGCGACATCCTGACCCTTAAGATAAAATAGTCTACAGTTCCATCGTTTGAAGAAGAGGAAAATGGCGATTTGTGTGTGGCTGTAACATTCATCCTAGGTTATACTCCTGGCCTCCCCCTCCCCCCACAAAATGGATGTAATGCAATTTCAAGTATATGCATCAAATAAGACTCAATCACAGCTATCACAAAATCTTACTATTCAACAGACGTTTATATAACGGGACCACTCACAAAGAAAGAAGAAAAAAGTATTATAATCTGGAATGGAGAAACGTCGACATAGGGTGTTTCTAGTACATTATTTTCTTTTGTAATACATGAGGAGGGGCCTGTGTGCTGCCCGAAAATCCAGTCCGCTCAGTTTAAACATTAATCGGGGGACTAAAGTGGGGGAGTCTAGGAATCCATTGAAGTCGTATTCTCATATAAAATATGAAGTGAAAGTCAGTTGGTTGAATAAAATATTTTACGTTAATATTCTTCTACAGGTTGAAAAAGATAATAATAATTTGTGGAATGAAGTCAAAATGAAAGGAAATGAATGTACTTCGTTCTTCTTGTCCATCATGAAAGAAACCTGTTATCGAACTTCGGATTCTGCGCACAAGATGTGTGTTTTCTATCATTAAAAGTCATTCTTTACAGTTTATAATTCAATAAGTGGACAGTTTATCAACTCATTAGACTTCGAACATTTTATGAACTCATTAGTGATAATTTTGGTAATTACAACAATTAGTAAAACTATTTGGTCTAGGAATTAATTCGTGCGGGTGGACAAGAGATGGCGCAACGAACGGAGCGTCCCACAGTTCCGTGTATCCACACATGTGTTACAAACCCCTGTCATCGCGTATCGTTCGTAGTATAGGGCAGTGGATTAAAGCGTCAACAACACCAGTTTGTAGTTAAGTGAACATGGCGCAATTTGTGCCTGATAAAGTGTTTTTGCGGGGTGTCCTGCTGCATTACTTTAACATGCAGAAAAGTGCGACTGAAAGTCATCGTATTTTGGTGGAAGTGTATGGTGACCATGCTCTAGCTGAGCGAACGTGTCAGAAGTGGTTTGCACGGTTTAGAAGTGGTGATTTCGGCTTGGCAGACCAAGAGCGAGCTGGACAGCCAAAAAAATTTCAAGACGAAGAATTGACAGCATTGCTCGAGCAGGATACGTGTCAAACGCACGAACAACTTGCAGCAGCATTAGGCGTTGATCAAACAACAGTCTCCAAACGCTTGAAAGCCATGGGAATGATTCAAAAGATGTCACATTGGGTTCCACATGAATTGAAAGACAGAGACGTTGAAAGACGAAAAACCATTTGCGAATTGCTGCTTCAACGACAGAGCAGAAAGGGGTTTCTGCATCGAATTATTACGGGTGATGAGAAGTGGATCCATTACGAGAACCCTAAACGAAAAAAGGCCTGGGTGAAACCAGGTGAACCAGGTCCATCACAACCAAAACGAGATATTCACTGTACAAAGGTTATGCTGTGCATATGGTGGGATATGAAAGGTGTGGTGTACTATGAGCTGCTGCAACCGGGTGAAACTATGAATGGAGAACGTTATCGACGACAATTAATGTGTTTGAAGCAAGCTCTGGCCAGAACACGACCAGAATGGGAGAACAGACATGATAAACTTATTGTTCAACATGATAACGCTCGCCCACATGTCGCAAAACCGGTCAAAACCTATTTAGAAAATGTCGGATGGGAAGTTTTACCCCACCCGCCGTATTCACCAGACGTTGCTCCTTTGGACTACTACTTGTTCGATTGCATGAACAACGATTTGATTGGACAGCGGTTTACTTCTTCAGAAGATATCGAAACATGGGTCTCTGACTGGATCGCTTCCAAGGATGAGGACTTCTTTCGCCACGGAATCCGTACATTGCCTGACAGATGGGCGAAAGTGGTGGCTAGCGATGGACAATATTTTTCTTAAGGTATTTATGTATTTTGTGTTTGTACTACAGCTTCAATGTGTGCGTACCAACCGCACGAATTAATTCCTAGACCAAATACTTTCCTAATTTCCTTTTCTAGAAAATTGCCGCCACTAATGGGTACAATTTTTCGATAACTCACGACCTTGTGGCGCTGCGACCTCATTCTTGTAATATGTTTTTTGTGGACCTTCGGGTGCTCAATGGTAGAGCGCTCACTTCTGGTCCCTGGTTCAATCCCAGCTCGCACCAGATGGGCTTTACGGTGGACAAACACCGTGTTCGAGGGCTTCCTTGGGATTCTTCCGTTTCCTCCCATTTGCTTTATTTCACTATTTCGTTCATCATCATTATCACCGGATCCCTTAGCCTCGGATCATAATCATGGGATGTTATACTAAAAAGAAAAAAGAAGTTATTTCGTCACATTTATATTCTGTGACAAGAAGAAAATTAACAACACTAAATCAAGAACAAAAGGAATCATAATTTGAAATTTTGATTTAATTGGAAATATTAAGGGACATTAAACTTCGAAAGATTCCGACGTTTAATCTATTTCCATGTTTCAGATGTATTATTTTCGCAAAAGTCCTATTCGATAACCAGCCTTTAAGATTACATATTGAATCAGTCCATGAAATAGGAGCGAGCAGAATCGGTCAAATATGATTGAGCGTATCGTGCTTTGGTCACCTCGAGTGCTGATTTAGACGTCTATTTTACATTTTGTTTCAAGATGTTACGGTTTGTCGTCCATTTCATGTATGCTTTAAAAAGCCTTACACTAAAAATACTAAATGTGAAAGATTTTGATTGAATTTTGAGATTTCTGAAGGCTCCTTTATCTGACTTTCTTGATGATACAGTTAGTTCTATACGATAGAATAGCGCGGTGATGATATCCATATGAGACGGCTAGTATCAAAATCCGCCACATCCATTTCGCTTAGTTTCGAGTAATCTCGTAAAACGTGCAGTGAAGCTCCATATACACGCGTACAAAGTCCCAGATTTGAACTAGTTTTTTTTAGTATGAAATATTAAGCTTTTAAACAAAATTCTGTTTCCATGAAATTTCTTTAGGTCAAACATAACAAGCGATATATAACTCAATTTCGGCCAAAAATGGATGTGGGGATTTTGATATTAGGCGCCTCATATGTAATCACAAGGACATATATATATATGGTATACAGAACTCTTCCGATCTTGACTAAACTTGGTATGGAGGTAGACAGAATTGACACATCTTTAATAGTAATAATTTAATTACTTATTTATAGTGCTAAGAACAGCGTTACCCAAGTATAGCATTGCAATATACAAGGTTATAAAATACATTTGTACCCAATAATAGTATAAAGTATAAAATTCAATCTGAAGTACACTACATAAGTGCCAGTGCCATAATAAAATTTCATAGTATAAAAATTGTGTCATATAAAGTAAAGTAAGATCAATAAAAGGTCTAAAATATCTGTAATCATCAAGGTTAGATTTGCCCTATATTAAAATGTAAATACAAGTATGCATAAAAGAGAATAAAGTATAAATTGTTGGTTACATTAGTCTAAAACATCAGAAATAATAATAAATATTTAGCATATTCCCCACCTCTAGAATTCAATTTGTGTATTATTAAAATACTAAGTAATCTACTTATAAGAGAATAAATGATACTGTTTGCAAACAATAGATTTGTTTTCCTTGTTATGTTGGTTAGCACTCTGATTTTTTAAAACTATATGCTGGCTGTACAGTTTAATAGTCTAAAGATTTTAGACCTGCTCTCTTCTTTGTGATAAAATATTTAGCATAAAGACCTATATTAATCCCTCATAGTAACAATAATATTGGTATGTGTAAATGTAAGTACACAGATTTTGTATTTTTTTTTTCTGGACACTATATTTTGCTATTATTTGTTTTATTTATATGTAACCATATCAGACATGCAAATTCAAATTTAGGTCTGACAGTGTTTTATATTGTCTTACGTAGTGTTGAAATTCATGAAATTCGAATAATTTCTGAGTAAATTGTCAATTTCTGTGTTTGCATATTTAATATTATCAGTTAAATGATAGTTGAAAATCAGTTGCGTGTAAAATGTTACACCAAGGCCCCTATCTTTTCTATAGGATTACTATTTATAGTATATTTAGTTCCTGTGTATTGAGTTTTCTTTGTGTATGTTATAGACCCTATTTCTACATTTACTACCATTTATATTGGTTACCATTTTAAAAAGTTTTACGTCTCAGCATATAATAAAACGTTTACGTTTTCGAGGTTTTTCAGTATGTCATTAATAAACACTATGAATAATGATGGTCCTAAAGCTGAACCTTGAGGAATACCCTTTAAAACATTTCCTTCGTTGATAAAGCATTATTAACTTTAACCTTAGAAGTTCTATTGCGTAGAAAGGTTTTGATCCATTATACAAATAGTGGCGGTAAGCTTAGAAAAGACTAATTTCTGTACGAAAAAAGTATGTTGTATCATATCAAATGCTTTTGTCAGGTCTGTGTGATTACGCCATTTTTTCATTCTTATGGTATATAATGCATAATCGGTTAAGTTTTGACAAATCCATGTTGCTCTATTATAAGTAGTTTAAATGGAAATAATAAAGGTTCATAAATTATTTTTGAAGTGTTTTCCCAAAAGTAGCAATAATAATAATAACGAGCGCGTCTGTCAGTAAATTTTCTCATACAGAGGAATCATCAAAGTGCACAGATAGATCTTCACCATGTCTAATCGTGTAGGAAGCCACTTTTCGATTTCCGGCTCTTGGAAGTTTGGTGGGGCAGTCAAACTTTATAAACCTTTCTGGTAGTTTGTAAGAACGCCTTGCATATATGCAACCAACATTTCATATTTCAGTGTGTGGTTACATAACATAATATATATACAGTATATAGCCGGGCAATGAAGTGTTTGGAGGGGACATTTCTTTAAGGCAGCAGACTACTAAAAATGATACAAAAGCTAACCATTTTTCTGTTACCCGTTCTTGGTAAGTGAAAAGAGAGAATGAGCTCAGTATTAATTAATGGCTTATCATGTCTTTTTTTCTTAACTACTTTTTAAATAATATTTGTATTTATTTTGTAAGAAAACAAAGATATTAAAATTTTATTCAAGTTCATATACCCAACACGCTGAATTTCGAGAACTTTCTCGTCAAAACTGTCTGAATACAATTCGATATGAAACTAAATAAAACCTACCTCAATTGATTCGTGTACTCTTCCATTAAAATTTCTCGACGTGTATTAATTTATTTCCTGTTCTCATTAAGCTTCTTGGTCATTATTTTGTTTTTCTCGTCTCCATAATCCAACATTGCATTTTTCATTAAATAAACTTATAGACAGCTAACAAACCAGATTTATTTGATGTCAAATAATTCAAATGTTCGGGTGAATTTTCTAATATCCTTGTAATAGTGAGGCTAATACTTAATTACATTACTCATATGTATATTCATTTTAATTAGGAACTGTAGAAAGGAAACACACGGGAAACTTGCATGCCATGAGGAAATCATCGCAATGAGAGAGAGTAAAGTTATTACTTCGTCGGTTTTTCTTTGTGTAACCTTGACACACATAACGTTCAAGGTCTGTAAAGCACTGATCGCGTTTGACACCAGTATATATCGCCAAAGGAAAGAATAGCTTCCATTAGTGTAAGGAAGTACTTCCAAATAGACTGCGTCATTTTCACTGTTTAAAGTAACTGGTCTTCCTTTCCTGAAAGGAAAAATACCGACCAAGCTTGGAGTTTCGCCGATCTCTTGGCTATTTGTGAAGTCTTTTCACACACGAGAGCGTGAGCTAGTCGCTCTATATGTTGCATTCATGTATTATTCAGAGTTGCGGTAGAGCCACGAATTCTTGTGGTTAGCGCAAACATCTTTAATCGAGATAAGTTGAAGGTTTTGGATTCATGTGTCAGCTGAGCCTTGCATGTATTCTGTTTGATTTTAACCCTCAACTGGTGTAGTGAATTTTTAGTGCATAGTTAGTGACTAAAAATCCCTGGGATCCCTTATTAATTATTAAATATTAAAAGGAACACAATTACTTTTGAAAGACAAATTTGTTTTAAATATACATTATAGCTATAGGACGTAATGCACCATAAATATGAGAAAGAAATATAGCAATGTGCATGGATATAACATGCTCAAACCAGTCTGGTATAAGTTTTCTAATGTGAATATAGATAGCTTCGTATGTGGCTACACTGACACTGAATGCAAATTATAATAAACGAACTCCTCAATTATTGTCAATGGAAGGCAAGACATTTACAAATTTATGAAATTTTTTAAGTATATATTAGTTTCGCCAATCTTGCAAAGATCTGTTCTACCTTACTTCTCACTGCATCATTTTCACTTTGACATGAAACGCGTAACAGGTAATTAATTTTTTTTTTCTGTAAATTCAGAATCATACACATTCACACTAGATGGGCCAGGTTTGTCAAATATATTGAACGAGAAAAAGTGATTATAAAGTTTTCAAAATGCATAAAATATGAACACTGGCAAGATCCTTCATGGCTAAACGGTTAGCGTACGCGCCTGTGGCGTGGGAGACCCGGGTTCGATTCTCGGCGGGAGCTCATATGGTTCGGATTCCACGTTGATCAGTAGGTCCCGTCTCATATAGCCTCGCTGCTGAAAGGGACGTTAAAACTCAAAATCAGCTCAACTCATGAACACTGCCCTGGAACAAAATAGTAACACAATAAGTAACGTTTGGTCCCTGGGACTCCACTAACTACAAGGAAACGTAACAGTGACGCTTATGGGGCGTTTACACTTAGTCGATTTGCGTTCGATTCAGTTGAATTGACGTCACTTTCAACTTAATCGACCGTGTAAACAAGACTTCAACTTAATCGCTTGTTGATCGAAAGCGACTAATCGACTAGCAACTGAATTGAAAGACGTTCTATTTTCTGTGGTCGATTCTGAATTGAAAGACGATTGCTTGGACATCTTTAAAATTGCCAGTCGATTTCGAATCGACCAGAGGAGAGCGAGTCGACAAGCAGCAATCAATTTCGGTTGAAACAATTGAACATATCCATCGATCTGATTCGGCCTAGTTGCTTCGATTTAGTCGCAAATGCAGCGAGTCGATTTAGCCGTGCGACTAAATCGACCAAGTGTAAACGCCCCATTAGACATCCGAACTCTACAACTACTTGTAGCCAATTGGGAGTGAGAAAGGTACTGGGAGTGGCACGTATTCAAGGTCAATCGTCTGCTAGAGGGAGAAGGAAAAAAGTGTTCGGTGTCCGTGGGACCTCACGTCACCAATTAAGGGTTAATAATGAACTATGCCAGTGCCGTGCCATGGAAAATCGGCACCCGGGGCTAGAGTATACGACGGCGCCCCCATGCATATATTCCTAGTAATTTTTCCTTTCTTTTGCCCCTTTTTCTCCCGATTTTTTCGCCCCCTTATTTCGGCGCCCGGGGCCGTCGCCCCACTCGCCCCCCCTCACGGCACGGCCCTGAACTATGCATCATGACAACGTGAAGATGGAGATAAAGAGAATTTAATATTTAATGAAATTATAGATAAAATACACATATTTGGTTAAATACAGCATAAGTTCAAATAATTGCGCTATTGAAATGAAATTTTTAACATCCCACTCATACGCCCTTTAGGCTAAAGGAGACTGACGTATAATGAAAGTGATTATGAAAAAATGAAATGAGAATTGGGAGGAAACGAGATAACCGATTACAAAACCCATGGGCATGATGATGTCCACCAGAAACTCGCATGCCCTGGGACCAAATTAAGGACCCTTTATATCGGAGGTGAGTACTCAATCACTGTGCCACTGCCCCTCTCTCTCTTGTGTTACTACGTTAGGAGTAATTTGAGAGAGTATCTTCAAAGTCTTTTCAAAGATCCAGGATTTCATTTTTTTTATTTTTTTATTTTTTATTTTATTTTATTTATTTATTTATTTATTTATTTTTTTTGTGCAAGTATATTGATCTTTTCACTATCCCGGTACTACGAGGGATGAGTCAAAAGTAATACCGAGTATGGTTTAAAATTATATTTATTTTTCTACATAGTCTCCTAATAAGCCGATACATTTAGTCCATCTTTTTTACTAAACCCTGAATACCTCTAGAAAAAAAAAATATTTGCCTTGACGCTCCCAAAATGCTTCCATAGGGCCATCACCTCGTTTTTGCCCTTAAGCTTTTCGTGAGCCGAGGGGAAAGAGAGTATAGAACTGTTGAGAGTATAGAGAAGCGAGATGATTTTATTTAGATTTTTATATGTATTACAAATATCCGATTATCATTACTTTTGGATCACTCCTCGTAAAAATTCGTCCTTTGTATGATTCCTCAGCCTCTAGTTTTCACCCTCGTGAGGAAAATCAGTTCTATAGCATGAATTCAATGACTGCACAAGATAGTTATAGTACATATACCTATTGTCATGTTCCTTTCACAACAATAATAATAAACTTACACCTACAAGTGTGAGAAGATTAAATGCTACTGTTCTATAACAGGTATTAGGCGAAATGATTTATTTTGTAACAAGTAACAGTATCACGTGTACACCACGTAAAGAAGTTTGATTTGTATTGCGTAATATTCTCTTAATATTGAAACCGAAATGATAGTCGATTTCTACAGCTTCAGTCTTTAGTAAAGCGATTAGACATTGGAATGGAATATATTCTTGGGACGCTTAATTGATTGCAGAAAACAACGTTTCGTTATCTATTACTGTTTTTTGCTCTATAGCGATCAATGTTAACACTAAAAATTGTTGATTTCTGTTACTTCCGGTTTAAATATAACGTCCATCAACAACGAACTTGATTCCGAACTTTCAATCCTCTTCATTCTGGCTAAAGTTACGGTGATTCATTTTGCAGTTCTAGAGATTTTTTTGTCTTCCGTACTGATGGACACAGAGTAAATATGTAAGACAGTTTTGGTAAACCAAACTCCTTAAAAATGAGTGTTAAAACTTTCCATAGTTCGTTTTATTAGCTCCTTCTCAAAGATAATCCCACAATTGGAATTGTAGGAAGATGATATCACTTTTTTTTTTTACCTAATATATTTTTATAACAATTTCTTACGTATCCGGAACATTTTTAGAATGTCAATGATGCAAATTACTGTAGATTACTCTTACGGCAAGAATCTCGTCTTACTTTATTTACATTTTGTTGTGAGAAACTTAGACAAAATAAGTTAATGTCTCGACTTGGATTATACTACTTGTTTGTATATTTATCGCGTACTGCTTGTGTAAAGCAATGATGACATTTATTATAATTAATAAATTTGCTTACTTTTGAAATTATTACTATTTGGTAATGAAAGCACATACGAAGCTTTTAAATGTTTGATATTGTATCCCAGAGGTGCAATGAGGACCGCTGAAAGCCAGAATAGGGTTAGAACCTACTTGATAACCAGCTAAATTTTTCCCTTCCCTACTTTGGAGTGTGCATTCTTTTAAAGTTATAAACATGAATACATCTATTGAGAAACAAGGATGGGATTTTAATCTATACAAAATACTCTTGAATTCTAAGCAAATAATATCTGAAATGTATGATGTAGAAGTATCTAACTTTCTCATTAACATAATAGATAAGGCAACATGAGATCAGAAATTTATGTATAATGTATTTTAATTTTTTTAAATAGTAATTTTAGTTTCATTTATTTCTTATTTTTTTTAAATCCGAATTATACATTTATTTTCTAACGTATTGTTGACATATTTTATAACGTCTATGTATTGTTAAATGTGTTACAATACATGATATAAACAATGTGTATTTAATTTTCTGACGGTGCATGTTGAACATCTTGTACACGTGTACTATTCTGAGCTTCTCATGTATAATTCTTGACAATTTTCAACCAAACTTACAATACGGTAATTTTTTTTATTTCAAAATATTTTAGCTAAATTAAATAAATAAATAAATAAATAAATAAATAAGAATAAACGTGCAACAATGGCAGTGTAAGAACATACCAAGTATTAAATACACAGTAGAAGTATTGCGATTATGCTATGTTATTTATGATTAAAATTGAACGGGACGTACGCGAGAGTTACTGTAATTGCAACAATAACCAACTTCTTCAGAAATTTAGACATTCATAATTCGTACACCAATATGCATGAACATTTTTTATTTTATTTATTTATTTATTTATTTATTGTTGAAAGAATAGGATTTTGGGGGAATGTTTTTAATGTGTGTAATTTTATGTTTAATTGTGTTTGTTGAAATCTCCTAAGCATTGACTCATGACTAGGCATGAAATGAGCGCATACTTGAAATTATTGATGTAGAAAATAGATGATTGATAGAATTCGACACAAGTAGATCAATTAGGTATGGTTCCAGCTTCAGTATAATATTCTTCCTGGTAGATTTCTTGTTGCATCTACCTCTGACTTTGGAAAGCGAAGTAGTTTTGATTCTCGACTCGAACTGCGGTGATGGGTTACCTGTATTCGTGATGAAGTTGTAAGGACGTGTACTTATGAATCTACTTCTCTTATCATACTTGTAGACTGACTATAAAAATCCATGCTAAGTGCCAAAATGAAAAGGTTGAGTAAAAAACTCTAATTTTGCTTCAGAACTGGTGGCACATAGGCCCACACGCATTTCTCTGGTGATTATTTGATTTACTTCCACAGTGAATACTAGATAACCCGATTGTAACTGAGCAGTGTTAGGCACATAGCCCACATTTAGACATTAAAACTAAATTTTATATTTTTGGCACTTAGCACGAATTTAATTTGCAGTCTACATTTGTTAATGTATCAACTTATAGGATGACTTGTGAAAGATAGATGATTTCAGCACTTGGCAACGATTTTAAAGACGGGATTACATTACAGTTTTTGCAGATAAAGAATTCATTAATTAATTAGAATTGAGTTTTGAAATATCCAATACTTCCTTTCACTGTTTTTTGAAAGTTATCTGAAGAGTAATGAATTAAAAATATAATCACGGACGAAAGTTTAATAGTCAAGTTGAGTAGCGTCCGTGACAGAATAAACATTTTGCCCCTGCCAAGTGAACTTTGTGGTGGACAAATACCGTGTGCGTGGGTTTTCTCGGGGTTCTCCCGTTTCCTCCCACTTTCTTCATTCCACCATTTCATTCATCACTCAGAGCTCCTCCATGGCTAAGCGGTTAGCGTACGCGCCTTTGGCGTGGGAGATCCGGGTTCGATTCCCGGCGGGAGCTCATGTGGTTCTGATTCCACGTTAATCAGTAGGTCCACGTCTCATATAGCCTCGCTGCTGAAAGGGACGCTAAACTAAAATCAACTCATTCATCACTCATCATCACCGTCTCCTTTAGCCTAACCGGCATAACCTTGGGACGTAAAACTCAAAGATTTCATTTCATTTTCATTTTAGAATAAACATTGCCTATAATGGTAACATATTATTATTATTATTATTATTATTATTATTATTATTATTATTATTATTATTATTATTATTATTTCGTCAGTTAGAGTTTGACAAAAGAAATATTACATTTTAAGTTCTTAATCGCGGCCTGGATTAAACGTATAGCGGGCTGACTATTTAACTATCACTATTGCTGTTCAATATGGAGCACGTGAGTTTTGTCTGAAGGATGTAACCGCTGTAGGTCAGGTTCATCCGGAGACAATCACTTACACGGCATTCAAACACCTAAACTCTGAGGGACTTACGCAAAGTCGTTCTGACGCGTGATTAATGCCATACTAAAGAGTTCGTCTAACATATGTTTCCTGCAGTAGTGAGGCCTTTAGTGTGACGCAAAACGACTCTGCATAAGGCGGATATTGTCTAAGGACACGAGTGATTTTTTTATATATCTTTTTGAAGCGGGTTAAAATCTGGAACTCTTTGCTTTGCGTACGTTACTGATCGTTTCAGTAAATTAAAAATTATCATGGTTATACTGTGTACGCTAGAGGAAACACTGATGATGAGAATGAATGAAGTGGAAGGAAACTGGAGAAAACCCACGCACATTGTGTTAATCTACTGCAAAGCCCATTTAGCGCGATCTTCAATAAACTGAAGAGGTTGTGTTGTGAACTGATTTATGGCGTATTATGGAATTGCAGTATAGACTAAAGTTGTACGAGTAATGCCAACTCATCCTTCAATCGAACATGGAATAGTCAGTGAAGAACGCTTAGACAGACGTCAATGCCCTGAATGATTCGCAGTTACTCCTAAAAGATATATCCCTTAAAACGGTTGTTACATCATTAGGCCTACTCGCATAACTCCACTTTATTGCAATAATAGCCACTACACTACCTAGTGCTTCTCCGAACCAGCTTTTTTTTTTTTTTTTTTTTTCCTTTTTAAAAGTTTTGAATGCGAATACCCAAGGCAGAAAGTAATTTTTGTTTTAAAACTCAGTTTTGAATCCCATTATCGTTAAACGAATATTCACTACCAATCAGCCCACCGTTCATTGCTCTATCGATTTTGTTAAACAGATTTATGTGTAGTAGTTAGTAACAGGATCCAGAGAGTAACAGTAATTCAAGATCCAGATAGTTCGTGTGACGATTTTTGTTTGTTTGTTTCCTCCTATTTTACTTACCATTAACAAAATTAGAAATTTTCACCGATATATTGCGGGATGCAGTTAATGTGAAAATTTTTCCTGTCTTTCTTTTGCGATTTTGTGGCTGATATTTGTGGGCGTCTGTATATCTTAGCAGAAACTTTTTAAAATCTTTTAAACAGACTAGAGCAACAAACGTAGAAGCTGTTAAAAGAACCGGCGGTTTATTTATTTTAAAATATAAAAAGACTTAAGTTTTTAAATAAATCGATGTTTGAATTTACATAAGTGAAAATAAACATGACGAGCGACTTGGTAGACCCTTTGTATTTATAGATCTCGTATAAATCTTTCGTAGTTGGACGCTTCGGATTCTGTGCTCCGTATTCCTCTTTGACTATTTAAATCTTATTGAATCTTTAAATTGACTTTTCACTAACGCAATAACAGTAACATATGCAATTTTAGAAAGTAGATTTTTCGATATACACATGAGGAATTACGCTATATATTTTTAAAAACGCTGAAGAAAACCGCTTACGAAAGAAAATTCTATATAGGGTTTTCAAAATGATTGTCGGAATTACAAACACTACTATATATAATGACAATACATACATACAAATACATGCAAAACCTCAAAAAAACTCACCAAGTTTGTGAAGTATTACAAATGTTCAGTGTGCTCATCTCTGACAGCACTGCAGATATCTAAGGCGTTAGTCCATTTCCTGCCATGCACAGCCTAGCATGTCATATGTAAGTGTGGATTGGGTGGGATTGGTTGTGCGCACCTTTAGTTCGTCAATTGTATGTGGTAATTTTCTGTTCAAGAATAACCTCACTTCCCTATCCATTTCATAAAGATAGGCCCCTGACTTCGCGGTGCTGCCGTGACGTCCAGTCAAAACTTATACTGCATTGTCGTACCTCGTTGGAATTGTTGGAATGTTGTCTTTCCAATACTTAAAACATACAAATTTTCTTTGTACTGTGTAGTGAGAAAAAAATAGAAATTAATGAAAAAGTGCGTATTTTTTCGTACTTTTTTGGTAAATCAATGTTTATAGGACTATATCTCGGAAATGAGATAACATGAAATAATTTCCTGTGCACGATATGTAGGTGCATCTATTATCTGTAAGTTCTGAAAATTTCATTACTCAACACGTAGTAATTTTCTTGTTATTCAGTAAAAAGTGAGACATCATTATCTCTGAATTGCTGCGGTGTATTAACAATCTGAAAAAACTTTTAGAAAGATCTTAAAATAACTTTTTCAACCAAACTGTTTTGACTTGTTTTAAAAGATAAACAATCACAAATATGACATTATGATTATTTCTGCTTTGCGCCCTTCGCTATCGCAGTTTATACGGAGTGCTACGTTGCCACATTTTCCTGGCGCGTATAGACTCTCAGCCGGACGGGTATTTAAACTTGTCACGCACACTGTCCGGCACTTTTTAGAGATATTTTTAAAATGTAATGTCTCCACAGATTTTAAACCAATTTCTTAGAAATTAACAGGATATACAGTAAATGTACCAAGTGTTCAAAATTAGAAAAGCAAACTCTTACCTTGTTTGGATTTGCATGTGATGGTCCTCGAAAATTTGTTGCTTTTTGTCAGTTTTTCACTTATTGTACGCAGTACAAAATACACTTGCACAGAAACAAGAACATGCACAAAGTTTATTATATGATACAACCTTAGTTGATATGTAATATTGAGTTTACACTTCACAGAAAATCTGTTTTCAGATCTAAGAGCTCCAAGCTACATTAGAATCTGCCTTTGAATAGGAATGACGCGTTTTTTTTTTTTTTTTTTCCGGCACAGCTTCAGGTTTACTTGAAACAGAGTTACTATCTTGTTCACTCCCGGATACGCCACTGAGCACAGAATAATCAATGTCCTTACTATTAATTACTAACTCATAACCGTCTGAGTCGGAGTCATTCATCAGTTCTGCAATTTCATTATCGCTAAACATTTTGCCTCTTCTTTTTGTAACATCGCCGCTCGTGAAGGAATATCCATTTTTTTTTCAATCAAAAAGCACAAGATATACTCACAAAAACATAAATGCCCATTCGTCCGTTTCATTGCAATGAACCCATATGATGTGAGTGTGTGTGTAAGTTTTTGACGCCTACGAACCGAAGGGAAGTGTTTAAGATTTAATCAGTGCGACGTGATTAGACGCAAATACAGCCCTCGTCACCTACTCATTGCATTGTTTACTTTCGTTGAAAGAAAACAAAGGACTCATTCTATGTTACATTCGGCAGGGGAATTGATCGCAGAACTTGGGTGAACACATGATTGCCAACATTTCTTTTTAACCTTTAACATGTTCGTAAGCTGTAGTGTGTGTACTGTATGCTGATAAATCTTGAGGTAGAAATGGAGCCATTGTTTATAAATATTAGGGAAGATAGCAGGAGCAGCGATGAGTCAACAAAGCCATGACGAAAGTGAATGAAGTAAGTAGATTAAGAGATGAGTTTTTGGATGTGTTTCTTCAACGTTTTATTTCGATTACATTGAGATGTGTACACTCATGTCTAAAATTATTGTCGCATATCTATAACTGTCTTCTTGTAAGAATATAATTTGATAATGATTTTGCAGGGTACTTTTAATACTGATACTATATGTAGAGTCGGGAAATGTATATTTGTAATAAATTTCATAGGAAAAGAATACGAAAATTAGCATGAGTAAAACAAAATGTTCCTAAATGGATAAGAAAATTTTAGTTTCGTTTTATTGTTCTTATTTACTGCTCTTTTGACATGAAATTTGCCACATACATGTCTTTGCCGATTATACACATACTAACATTATAAGAAATACCAGGCGAATTCGTTATCAAATTATATTCCTACAATAACATATTTATAGACATGCGACAATAATTTTGGACATAAGTGTGCATGCATGAATATTTTTATGATGTTGTGAAAGGTTATAATAAATACTTTTCCTATTACATTCGTATGAAGTAGGCTTCACGCTACAAGCTTCCTGAACGCGACAACAGTGCACGACAGCGTTGCCACACTTCCATTTACTGTATGCTGTTTCTTCATATAAGCGCGGGGAATTTGAAGATTGGGTTGCAACATGGCTCACCGCTTAACGCAGAGAATATGTTGAAGTAAACATTTTTTTTTTAAATAAATACTCTACCAACTAAACCCTTTTTTGTTTATAGTTCCAAATATTTGGAACACTAGACTTCCAAATTTTCGAACAGTGTTTTGTACGTTTCTCTACCTACCATGGTAAAGGAGATCAGAGCGTCGTACATTTGTTTTAATTACACAAAAAATATCAAGTGATGAAAACTGAACTTTTCACATCTTACAGTTAATGGATGCATCTACATACTGTACACAGGAAATTATTTCACGTGATCTCTTTTCTGAGATATAGCTCTATAAACATTGATCTACCAAAAAAGTACGAAAAAATACGCACTTTTTCATTAATTTTTATTTTTTTCTCACTACATAGTACAAAGAAAATTTTTATATCTTAAGTACTGAAAAGACAACATTCCAACAATTCCAACGAGGTATGACAATGAAATATAAGTTTTGACTGGATGTCACGGCAGCACCGCGAAGTCAGGGGCCTATCTTTATGAAATGGATGTACCTATGAAAGTGTTGCTATCTTTGTCCAGTTGAGGAAATAACCACTTGGTCAACATATCAAGGAAGATGATCCCGTAACGGTTTCCTCGATGAAAAAGAATGGGACTAAGCTCTGATTCGACAAGTTTTTTTTCTTTTTTTTTTAATTTTTAATACGCGTATATAAAACCAACATCTCTGCCCTCAACCAATATATATCTGCTCTCAATCTATTATTACTACAAACTAGCTAATATCTAGTGTTATAACGGGTAATATTTTGTTGCTTCCCCGAAGGTCTAAATTGTGCAAAAAGTCATAAGAACTAGTAGAGACGTTTATGGACTAGATGAGTTTTCGTTTCCCTTTCGGGCTGAACCCACTTGGGCAAACCCAAATCTCCCATGAGGTTAGTGAACGCGAGCGAGTCTGGGTTTTTAGCGAGCGTAAATGGGCGCAAATTCGAGCTAGAGCGAAACTTAGAGAATAATGAGCAAAATGCAAAATGATTATCTGGTGCTCAACTTCAGATCGATGGTAGATTGGGTTAAGCCCTTCGGAAGTTTGTGCCAGGGAGTTGATTTAGTATTGCTCTATTTCCGCCTTTGGCGTGGGAAACCCGGGTTAGATTACGGAGGAGCTCATGTGGTTCGGATCCCACGTTAAGGTGCAGGTGTACGTCTCATATAGCCTTGCTACTGAAAGGGACGCTAAAATCAAATCAAATTTAAAAGTTCCATATCTCATACAGCCTCGCTGCTGAAAAAGAGACATGAAAACTCCAATGAACAACAAATTTTATTGCGAGTAGTGAATTAGTTTTCTACCCTTCCGCATAAAATTCATTGGAGCATATCGAATAAATTCATCACAAAGCAGGTGAACGAACACTTCACTTCTGGCTGTACTTGCCACTCGTCAAACCTGTTGCGTTATAGAATGGCTTTGGATGGAAGAACACCAAACAATGTATTTCCGAACCTCTTTGTTTAATACTGTTTATTCAATAAAAGATTGCAAGAGAAGATCGGCCAAGAAAAAATATGTGCAATTATATAATCACGGATGTTATTGCTCCTTGGACCACAGCTGAATGTAATAATTGTGGGCGTTCCACTCTGGGTATCCAAGGCGAAGAAGAGTAGACATATTCATTTGGTCGCAAGAATATTCGGGCTATTGGGTATTTATGTAAGTGAGGTCTTCGTGATGGGCCCAACCTCTATCCAAAATGTTGCGTGTAACAATCGCAGCTACGGTACTTCCTGGAACAAAATAGTTATTACATAAACTTTTTTTAAAATGAATTTTCAGAGCTTGTCTTCTTTCCAGTTCCTTTCACTGACCAATTGATTTAATCTTTACTTAAATGTGTAGGAGTAGTGTCTTGTTAATACAGTGTGGAAGTCTGGTATTAAGATTTGACGTAAATGGTTAAGATACGTTACTTATTTTTAATGCCAGAAACCAACAGTAAATTATAAAGTATGTCCGGATAGGGGTTCTTTGTAAGGGTTCACTTTAATATACTAATGTAAATCATTAGCAAGAATTGTTACTTGCCGATTAATGTTTATATTATTATTATTATTATTATTATTATTATTATTATTATTATTATTATTATTATTATTATTATTTATCTGCTATTAGAGCTAGTAGTTTTAGGTGCTGCATGTTAATTTCCTTTTGCTATTAAAATGCCCAAATTAATTTATTTTGGAAGAAAACGTTAAATAATCAATCTTACTGTGTTTTGGTTCTATTTTTTTCACCTTTCTCCAAGTCATCATCTTTGTGGACTTTTTTCACGTTCATGAGTGTAGAGTAAAAATAGCAACAGATAGGATACATGCTTTTCCGTAATTAATTAAGCGTCCAAAGAATACATTTTATTCCCATCTTTAACTCTACTAAAACTGGAAGTTATAAAAATCTTCAACTTTCGATTTCAATATTGGTCTACATAGAACATAAAATGGTAAGAGAAAGCGGGTTTTTAGAATCGATGTAGTAGTTTAAGAATAGGTGTCATCTTCTCTCTTAATCCTCTATTCAAGCCAGAAGTAGTATAAATCAAGCACTTCCGGTTTTAACGTTGGTCGCTATAAAGTAAAACCGGTAATAGATAACGTAAAGGGGTTTATTGGAATCAATTAATCGTCCCGAAAATACATTGCATCTCCATTGTAGAGTCTCTGCTAAAACCGGAAGTGGTAGAATTTCGGTTTCAATATTAATTGAGAGAATAACTATATTGCCACGAGGGGAATTGCCCAATAATAATAATGAATAGATTGAAAGGCATACTGAAGGCATATTGGTACTAGCCCTTTGGAGTTCTAGTACATGATTTTTAGGTACTAAAGTAGTGTCTTCATTATTCGATTAAAAAAGAACCAATAAAGCTTTTTACTTTTTTTTTTTTAAAGTCTAGAGGCATTGTAGAACACGTTACGTATAGTTTCACGCCTTTCTGCGTCCACACTAGAGATGCAAAAAAGCCGGCTTTTTTGAATCGATGGTTTTTTTCACATAAAAAGCCGGCTTTTTTGGAAAAAAACCGAGAATTTTGGAAATTTTGGCTTTTTTCATTTTCATGATTTTTCTATCCAAATAGCTTTCTTATAGTATATTCTATAGTTAGATAAGATTTCCACGACCTGAATGCCATATTTAGCTCTGTAATTCACCATCAAGATGGATGGAGCACATATTTTACGAATTAAAGCTAACATGAAAAATGTAGTATTTGAGGACAATTTTACAGGCTATTTAACTTTATTTTAACTTTTGAGTTTTCGACATTTTTTTCCTTCTCTAGATCATTTTAGTTTGTCATCCGTGTTTCATTTCTAAGAGCTTAGTACTCCAGCTTCTAGCACGAAAGTTAAACTTACGTTTTTCTGTATATCCGTCAAAGCATATGTTTTTCAATATTTCCGTCAAACCGTATTTCCACATTTCTGTTATACTGTAGTTGTGCAATGATTTAGCAATAATTTTCCAGATACAACCTTGAATACCAATTTATACAAATAATCAATAGCGGATTTAGAAAAGTACTTTGGGAGGGGTTTCTCTGATTGTTTCGTTTTCTAAAAAGTCCTGATTTTATTTGGGAGGTGTTTGAAGTTTATGAGTACAGGCATAACTAATATTTCGTTTCGTTTATAAGTTTAGCAATAATCTTCCGGATACAACCTTGAAGATCATTTTATACTGAGAATCAGTGGTGAATTTAAAAAAGTGTTTTGGGAGGGGTTTTCTTACTACTAATGTTTAGTTTTTCTAAAGATTCGTAATTTTTATTTGACGGGAGCTTAAAGTTTATGAGTAAAGGCATAAATAATAGATATTTCGTTTGTTTTAGACATTCCACAACTTTGGAGAACAGGCTTCAGTCCGAAAGACCGATCCTCTAACCTTCGCAAAACCGTCACTGCTTGTAATTAGTAATAATAACAATTTAAAAACAATAAGAAAGGAAGTCAGCCAACTCCTACACTCCTAGTCGGCCAGTACACGCACTATTTCTACATTCTCAGATGGAATGAAGGAAGGCTTTGTCAGAATGGTCGAATGTTGGGTTGAATCCCGGACTTCCCGATAGAAGCGCAAAAGCCAACCACGTGACTGTTTGTTGTGCAGTTGTATTTAGCTTAACTTAAATATATTCCGTAGTCTTTTTTTTTTTTTTTTTTTTTTTTTTTTTTTTTTTTTGGAAGTTCCGTAATGATATGTTGAATCCCTCTTGTTAAAAATTCAGAAAACTTGAGGACTGGGTAAACCGTGATGGTGGTCAAGGGCGACCATGTTGTGATTTCCAAGGAGGGGCAAGTATAAGCGACGTTTCAAAAATAGTTTCAAATTTTGCTGTAACTAATATAAAAATCCTGTTGGATTTTCAATATTCTGAAGTACATTTTCGTCTATGGGGGCAAGCGCCCTCTTACCCCCCTGATGGGCGCCCTTAATGGTGGTTATAAAAAACTTGACTGTAGAATTTCAAGAATATACAGAACCAAAAGTTCCAGATGTGCAGCCTTTAATTATATCATATAAATCTAAGTATTTCTCTTATGATTTATTTTAATTTTATTTTGTTTCAATAAGAGGGTATGGAATATTTTGAAGTAAAAATACTACATAGAATTTTGCTAGTTATTTGTGTATTTTTTAAAAGGAGTTTTTACTCTTAGGGTTGGCTCGTTTACACCAGCTGTTTTTTTTTTAATAAGTGGTTTAAACTAAAAAAAATTAAAAGAACAAAAATGCGAATCGTGTGAACTTCATGGTGACGTTTCACATGTCAAACCATCTACATTAGTCATTATTTCCTTTTCACCTTTTAATCAAGGTGTCCCATGTTCAATTCTCGGTCGAACCACAACCCTTCTTTCATGTGTAAACCAAGTACTCTTTCGGATGTCACTTTAAGCGAAAGTCTTCTCCTTGATAACCTCGGTATTACGTAAGGATGTTAAGCCTAAACATACGAAACGAAACCAAATTATATATATTTCTGCATGCCTGTTGTTTTATAAAGAAGCGAAGGTTGCTTAAATATATTGATTAAAACTGGTAAAATTTATCGATTGCCTACTTAGCTTCCAACATTAGCTTGGATTGGACTTTCAATGATACCTACATACTAAATTTGTAATTTAATACCTCAGTTTTAGCGTACTGATTATAATACGTTGACCTTTAAATTTTACATGGAAAGCAATAACAGGATTTTCCCGTTATTGTTTTACATTTAAAAGAATGACGGAATTTTCCCGATGGCTAGGGCGGGAGTTTCTCAATTTAAGAAATTTACTGACCGGACTTCTTTAAGCTTATGGGACCTCTTCCAGCATAACCCCGTTGTTGAATAATAACACCAAGGCGAAACAAACTTATTTCTGTGAATATGTAATATAAATACATAAAGCAAAATATCTAAATCAAAAAATCTGGTTTAAACCCCAAAAAAGCCTGGTTTAAACTGCCCCCCAAAAACGGGTTTTTGGCATTTTCAGAAACAACCATGGTTCTTGCCAACTCTGCTTACTTTTGTATATAGGAGGTTAAAATGTGTTTATTATATACATTGGTTAAGCCTTTGGAATTCATAATGTAAAAATGTTGAAGTAAAATTGTTTAAAATATCTTTTCGAAATTCATGGTTTATTTTCGAGGTTTTATATTATTATCGGCATCAACCACTAATTAAATGACTTTCTGTGTTATAGAGAAGCGAAACAAAGTCTGCTTTATCGATTTAAAGCAGAATTTTGAAAAAAGCCCAAAATTTCCGAAGCAAAAAAGCGAAGCAGAAAAAACCGAGTTTTTTTTCAAAAAAGCCGGTTTTTTTCCGAGCCCTTGCATCTCTAGTCCACACATAGATGATGACGTCATAACTTTAAAAAATGTTTTTTGTTAGGCCTATTTTTATTATTTTTTGGTGGGCTTACTTTTGCACCTAGAAGGTAGAAATTTTTCACAAACATTCAGTTTACCGAGTATGATTTATCAAATCTTTTCAGATCTCTGCTTTAACATAGGGAGGGTCCAGAGGGGCAAAAAAGTAATAATAATAATAATAATAATAATAATAATAATAATAATAATAATAATAATAATAATAATAATAATATAATAAAATTAAAACAAAAAATCCTTTTTCACGATTTTCACGCCTTAGATACATGATGGAGGCATGCGAATAATACCGTTTGAAAGGCAGTTATATTCTGAAGAGAAAGATGAATGAACCATGATCTTAGGATAAATAGGTCTCAGGAAATTTTTACCTAAGATTCGGTTTTGTACGGGAATGTGGGGTATTATGGGTATATTTTGTTTGGCGGGCTTACTTTTGCACCCAGAAGATTAACATTTTGCACAAATATTCAGTCCACTAAGTAGCATTTCTAAGATTTTTTCAGATCTCTGCGTTAACACAGGGGGTCCAGAGGGGCAAAAGGTAAAAAAAAAGAAATGTTAACAAAAAAAATACCTTTCTTCGCCATTTCCCCGCCTCAGATACATGATGGAGACATGTGAATGATACCGTTTGAAAGGCAGTTCTATTCTGAAGAGAACGATAGGCGAACCATGATCCTAGGATAAATAGGGATGTCTCAGGAAATTTTTAACTGAGATCCTGAAATAAAATTTTGATTAGACCAATTTTTATTATTTTATGGTAGGCTTACTTTTGCACCTAGAATATTGAAATTTCGCACATTCAGTGCACCGAGTAGTATGTATCAGACTTTTTCAGATCTCTGCGTAAACACAGAAGGGGTCCAGAGGGGCAAAAATGTAAAGAAAAGTGAAATTTTAACTAAACAATCTCATTTTTCGCGATTTTCCCAACTCAGGTACATGATAGAGACATTTTAAAAGGCTGTTCTATTCTAAAGAGAATGAGATACCAAACATGACCCTAGGATAAATAGGGATGTCTCAGGAATTTTTTTAACCTGAGATCAGGGTCTTTTGCGGTAATCTGGGGCATTGTAGGGATTATTGGTAAATATTTTCCCGCCCTTACTATTCAAGATAGAAGTTTGAAATTTTGTACTCACATGTAGTACACCCCTTAGTATTTTTCAGTTGATTTTCAGATCTCTGTGTTAATACGGGGGGAGTCCAGAGGGGCTCAAAATTTGAAAAACATTCAGAGAAAAATTCTGATTTCTCTCAAAATTTCTCGCCTCAGGAACATGATAGGAAAATGTGAATGATGCCATTTGAAATGTTACTTTATTGTGAAAAACGAGGTATGAACCATGATCCTATGGTAAATAGGGATGATGTAGTCGCTTGACTGAAAGTCTATAGTTGACCTTTAAAAAGTCGGAATTTAAAAGGGCTAGTGTTTATTTTCATGTACTTTTCACATAGAAAGGAGAGACCTAGAACCACCAAATCGTGAACACAAATAGATCTTTACCACATCTAAGCCTCTATGAAGCCATTTTTTCGATTTTTGACTCAGGGGAGGGTGAAGATATCCGAAAACGTATGCACGTTTCTTTCGGTTTCTGTTAACGCCTCACGTATATGCAATCCCATTACCGTATACCGTTACCGTTGTGGGGCTTATGTAACAGCCAAGGATGAATAATACATATTTAAAGGACTTTCTTCCTCTATTTTAATAGATGTTCTGAATTAAGACCCGGCAACGACAGTTTCTTACAGCTAGTGAGGTATTAAAAAAATATATCTCAAAAATAAATGTAACAAAAGAAATCAAAGGTGCAAGGATTGTCTTCCAATTATTAATTCAATTTATCTTTGAGTGAAGTTTCAGCATCCAGCTCTTAAAATTGATTTCTTGTAAACACTGGAGCTTCTGAAAACCACGTTGGTAAAATAAGTGAGAATGCTGTGTGTAGTAACAATTCATGCGTTTCTACTCGCACTTGAAATGTTCTAAAATGCCAAGGAATAGCTTCGAACTTATTTGGTATTAAAAAAAAAAAAAAAAAATCTAACATACTGCCCTGCTAAGCAAAAAGGCCTTAACTCCATTTCACATACCTTCGAGAAAATAAGCAAAACGCGTTTTGGCTTAGGCTGTACGTTCACATTTGTTGTACTTCAGTAAAACTTTATTAAATATATTTTCACGATCTAAAATTCAGCATTGTGGTAATACAGTTAAATATTTTTGCGTATGAATTGCCACTTAGTCTTTTTGCTTATTTTCAGTTACAGTTTTGAACATAAGGTAAACACTCATGACGTCGTTACCTTCTACCTATTGGTCAAACCACGTCAATTTCACTTAAGATAGATGCAGAATTGTACTACGAGCATTCCCATACCAATATCTCGATTTTCGAAACATGTGGAGTTAAGGTCTTTTCGCTTAGGACGGCAGTATAGTTGTTGTAGTACAGTGAAAGAAGACTGATTTCTGTTCACGTATTTTTCATTATATTTGCCGAATGATTAATGTCGTAGGTCTGAGAGTAATTTTTGTCTGCTTTTCCATTGTCTGCAAATTATTTGAGTGTACGGAAGTAAGTCCGAACTAGATTATGTAAAGCGTGTATTATTGACAGTGACAGTGTTCTTGTCAAACATACGGGTTCTTGCCACTGTGGGAAATTAAACATATCATTATATCGGAGAAGTAAATTAAATATGTTTTCAGAATTTCTACATGCTGTCCATCCCTAATCCTAATTTTCAATCTCTCTCCCTCTCTCTCTCTCTTTAGTTCTTCCTAATTTTCGCTTATTCACTTTTTTTTTAACGTATGTAGAAAGAACTGGCTATTCTATCTCCTTGGATTTTTTTTATTATCGTAGTAATGGTTTGTAAACGGTGATCGAAGTTGGTATAGCATACAGAACCTGTATACTGAGTGCTGTTGCGTTTATGATCTCACCGACATCACTATACGTTCATTTCTGACATTCCAAATTATCAGTTCGCTCATTTTAAGTTCCTGGTTTACTAGTTTTACTAGGATCGCGCTATGGGCCAAAGATTGTAATGTTAGTACGTCCGTTATTCCACGCAACAACTCTTGAACGAAAGCGAATTTTTGGATTCTTTATTTTGTAATTTCTAGCAAGAGCGATTATCTCGGTCGATTTCGTTAATTGAATCAGTTCGCTAAAACCTTCACGGGTAACGGTGACTTTAACGGTGACTATCAATATCCCATTCTTTCCTATAGAAAAGGGTGTGACTGTAGAATAGTAGAAATTACATATTGTGCCGTTAGATGTCAGCAGACATTCTTTAGTGATTGACATCTACCGAACGAAATTAAGACGTGTAGTCGTGATTATTATTATTTTACTGCTTTTAGCAGATTTTATTTGCAATGTAGTTTGAAATTTGCTAGCCACATAAGCAGAATCACGGGCAAGAAATATACAAATATATTCTCTAGTATTGAAATCAGTGATCAATGGGCTACACAACTAACAGCTAATCAGATTCGGTCAGAGCCGACCAGCAGAGGAAGGAGAAAGTTTGCTGTTTATCAGGGTTAGCAGAGTTAAAGGGAGTAAATAAAGAAAAAAATATATGTTGAGTTTAGTTAGTATATCGAAAAAAATTACTTGTTTCTTAAATTTAATTTAAGAGTATACGGAAACATTTATCCTGCATTTTATACCTGACGTTTTATTTACGTGTCTGATAATTCATATGCGACTGTCAACTCTGCAAAAATAGTTTTTTCTTCTCACTAGTCCCGCTCCGTAATTTCAAGTTTGTTATTTAACAAATATCCAGAGAAAGAATAAAATGTGAGTAATGTTTGTGAGGACTCCATATAGTATAATCTTAGAAAGCTAATCAAATCACTATTGTTTACGAAACTCTTGATACTGAGATCAAACGTTATGTGCCAGTTGCATAAACAAAACATGTAAAGGTAAAGCCTAACACATCACGTGTAAGCGTTTTCAGTTCAAGGATTTGATTAACGTATGTACATAAAAACAGTGAAAATATACACCGTATCTTCTAATACCTTGTTACTTCAATAAAGAAGTTTATCTGGGAAGAATATTGCGATACGCTGTGTGTTATCTATGATTTACATAGAACGGGACGTACGCGAGAAGTATCGTAATCATAGCAATAACTAACTTTCTTAGAACTCTAGACATCGATAATTCGTACACCGATATTCATGAACATTCATTTTCTGTATGTACTTTTATGTTTAGTCGTGTCTATTGAAACTTCCCAAGCACTGACTCATGACTAGGCATTGACAAATATGAAACAGGTACATACCTGAAATTAGTGATGTAGAGAATAGGTGATCGATAGAATCCAATACAAGTAGATTAATCAGGTGTGGTCCCAGCTTCAGTACTATGTCCTCCTAGATCACATCGCAACTACTCTAGACTTCGGAAAGCGAAGTAGTTTTGATTCTCAACTCGAGCTGAGGTCATGGATTTCCTGTACTCGTGGTGAAATCGTAAGACGTGTACCTATAATCACGGATAATTAAGATAAATACCGTTCGTGGCAATATTTTAGCACATTCCATTGAAATCCCTAAAATATATTTCTAGCATAACAGACAAGTTTTAAAGTACAGTACATATCCCCTAGTATGTCTGATGTACTTTTCTTCTGAGGTTTGACATTTTTTTTATATGCTAATAATGTTGAATATGTTACATTGCGATTATGTGAAAAACCGAGACTGTTATCATTTTCTTTGGGAGGTAATTTCAAAAATGAGTTGTGACAATTGCGACCAAGTTGTTAATCATCTTCAAATTTAGGATTAATATTTTATGTCTAGGCTTAAAAGAGCGACAGGCAGTTGATTGAGAAAATAATTTACAACAATGTATGTGAGAAAGTGATACATAGCTAAGAGAAATACGATAGCACAATATTTGTTGTTTTGCTTACAAAACCGAATGACTGAATATGATTGGTGAAGTCTTAAATCGATGGCCAATAGAATTACAGTATTTGTTAACCCTTGAATAGAAGACGCAGTGATTCTCGACCCAGTGATATTTTACCCCCTAGATTGGCCAGGCATAGGTAAGTATATATTCGTATTCGTAAAGTAAAACACAATAATAGGCCTATACACTGTCTATTTTGACTTGACGTATTGCAAGATGTTCTGGTGCTGTGTCAAACGACATTGTTTTCATATACTTTTACTGTTGGAAAGATCGAGGTATGTGGTCTTCATTTTATTTATGTTACTTGTTTCAGTAGTGTTTCAGTGGTAAAGCGCTTACCTCTAATGCGTGGGGTCCCTGGTTCGATCCCTGGCCCAGATTGTGATGGGGAACATCGTGTCCGTGCGTTTTCTTGGTTTACTCCGATTTCCTCCTACATTCTCATTCCATCGATTCTTCCGTTATTTACTTTTCTTACTCATTCATCTCCCGTAGCCTACAGGGCATAATCGTGGAATGTTAAACTGAAATATTTCATTTCATTTCATTTTTGTTCAAATAGTGTTACAAGATAATTAATTCCCTTATGAATGTATTACCTTCAAACTCAAGACACTACACTCGAATCAACAAGAATACAATTCGACGATGTTTTCACGTAATGGGGAATATCCTATTTCCCATACATCGTGAACCGGCAAGTGTGTAAAATCTTATTTCGAGAAAATTAGATTAAAATAAAAACCAATTGGAAGCTTCACACGTTGTCAGAACAAATTACAAGTTTAGTAGACCATAAGAATTAGTTAGGGCTGCGGTGACTCAGTGGTAGAGCATTCACCTCCGGTGCGTGGGGTCGTTGGTTCGATCTTAGCTCGCGCAAAGTGAACCTTGTGCTGAACAAACGCCGTGTGCGTGGGTTTTCTCGGAGTGCTCTCGTTTCCTCCCACTTTCTTCATGCCACCTTTTCCTTCATTTATCATCATCACAGTCCCCTTTAGCCTAGCCAGCATAACCGAGGGATGTAAAACTTAGAGATTTCATTTCATAAGAACTAGTTTTTCTCGAAAACTACGAAAGTTTATCACAATTCTTATAAGACTTCAGATTAAGATAGACTACTTCCTTGTTTCTCGTAATTGTCGCTACCATATTGTTTATTGAGAATGTCCCATGAATATTAGACACGGTGAATAAGTTTTCTATAGTATTCCATTGTTGTGTTATTCCATTCTAACTTTATTAATGTATTTTTAGGGATGTTCTAGATACAGCTCCAAAACTATTTTACACCATAAACCGGTGATAGCACAGGTCATTGGGTCATTGCTTTTGTCCGAGTCTTCCGGATCTGGGTCTCGATTCTCATTTCCGAGCATATTAGATGACCGGAAGCAGTGGAAAATCAGCTCTGCAGAATTTTATATTGCTGCAGAATTTTACGTATAGTGGATTAATAATTGTGGTACCACGTCTTGCCTATTTCAAATATAATCTCATGTTTATTCGTCATCCTATACTGGAAAATAATGCAGTTGTTTTGTTTTAAACACAAACAAACTATACAGAGATATTTAACAACACTGTTTGATTTTAGCGACATCTCTTATACGAGTTTCGCAGGTTAGCTTCATTAAATTTTGACAAGGGGACCGCGGTGGCTCAGTGGTAGAACGTTCACCTCTGGTGCATGGGATTCTTGATTCGATCCCAGCTCGCGCCAAGCGAACTTTGTGGTGGACAGACATCGTGTGTGTGGGTTTGCTCGGGGTTCTCGCAATTTCTTCATTCCACCATTTTCTTCATTTCTCATCATCACAGTCTCCTTTAGCCTAGCTGGCATAAACGTGGGACGTATAACTTCAAGATTTCTTTTCTTTTTTCTTTTTTCTTTTTCTTTTTTGACAATCTCTCATTAGGAAACGTAGTTTTTATTTTCTATAATTCTCATGCGTTTGTACCCTGAAAGAACTTTCGGCTATCTTACAGTAGAATGCTTTGACACTCACGCGCCCAAACAATTACATATTTACTGAGAAGAGATTATTAGAATTACATTAAAACTTAATACATAATCTCCACTGTTTCGGTGTCTCCGAGTTACCGGATCTGTCTGCTTCGTGACCCATTCCATCACTACTGGAAACGAGAAACAGTTAACAATGAAACATGGGAAGAACTTGGTCAGAGCCTGTAGTTAAAAAAACTGTTCAGAGTATTTACGAGATGGAAGTGAAGGGAGAAAGAACTTGTCAGAATGGCCGACCATGGAATTTGAATATGGACTCTCCCGATCGGAAAGCAACAATACTGTTTATCTCTGCACGCTTGGTAGAGAGAAAAAAAAAAATCAGCATTCAGAAAAAAGTGCGATAAATTGCTAAATAGATTACATAACCTCCCCACTAGTAAATCTCTACGTTGTGGTTTAAGTTTTCTATTTAATAATACAATGATAATACTCGATGGGGGAGAGACTGATTGTAAACAATAGTTTGTGGTTAACACGAAAAAGATTTTGCAAGTTGTAGAAGATGAAAACTTTCACCACCATGAAATCAGAAAGATATATTTCAGAAAATTGGGTTCGCGTTGCTAACATCTGCGGTTAGAGCATGACTGTTACGCAACACTGCAAACTCTTCATAGCATGTCATTTTGAGATAAAACTCAGATGAAAGGGCCTTTATGATCCTTGACATGAAATAAATTGAGACAGTCTGCTACTCGTGGGTTATAGTTGTAATTTTGCAACAAAACTTGTAACATGGGCATTGTTTTTATGTAACATATAATGTTAACATTATAGTAATTCATATTTTCTATATTACTGAACATGCGACATATATGCAGGAAGAAAGGAAATAAAAATCACTAATTAGAAACAAGGTTTTTCGTTCACAAACGAATAAGATCAACAACTAAGGTTGCATTTCTTAATGATAGACTTTCTTTTATTACTCTTAAGAGTCTTCATCCCGGCGAAATTAAAATACCGCTAATTTTACAGTAATTATGTGATATCTTCAAATATATGAAAGATAATTGAAATATGAAACAAGAGCTCCCTAGACAATATTATTTTGCGTGAGATACCGTTATCACAAGTCACCTAGTGGCCTTCCGTTTTCAGCTGTTTAGAAACGCGAAAATAAATGCCGATTTTCAAAATGGCTCGAAATCGAAAGCAGATAAGTGAGTCGTGATAATGGTTTCTTATGTAAAATAATATTGTCTAGGGCGCTCTTGTTCCACATTTCGATTATCTTTTATCTATTTGAAGATATCACATAATTACTGTAAAATTAGCGGTATTTTAATTTCGCCGGGATGAAGACTCTTAAGGGGTGATATTATTGATTTAAATGTACATACCCCAACAGAAGATAAGGATGACGATATAAAATACACTTTTTAAGAAGTATCACGGGCATTAGAGTAAGTCCCGCGATACCATATAAAAATTCTGATAGGAGATTTCAAGGACAAGAGGATATTTTCAAACCAATTATAGGGAATGAAAGTCTGTATAAGGAAAGTAATAACAACGGTGTTAGACTCGTGAATTTTGCAACATCCAAAAACCTTATCGTAAAGTACAAAATTCTCACATCGCGACATTCATAAATATACTTGCACCTCATTAGCTGGAAAAACACATAATCAAATTGATAAGATTTTAGTAGATAGAAGAAGACAGCCTAGCATAACTAATGTTCGGGTATTTAGACGAGCTAACTGTGACCCTGATCACTGCCTGGTAGCAGCGATAATAAGAGAGATAGATTATCGTTGAATAAAGGAAATATTCAGTGTCTCAAAATTGAGAGATATAATTGAAAGAAATCAGAGGAGAGACAGGTGAGCGGGGAATACCAGATTGAAGTTTCGAATAGATTCTCGGAATGCACTAGTCTTAATGATACTTGGGTTGAAATCAGAGATAGCATTAAAATTTCAGCAAAAGAAAATTGGGACACGCAGAAATACGTAGGGACAAATCATGCTTCGACCACGAATGCACTAAACTAACAGAGAAGATAAACCAGGGAAAATTGTGTTGGCTACAAAATCCGAACGAAATAACTACAGAATTTCGTAGACATTAGGGGCAAGGGGGATTTCCAAAACTTGTAGAATAAAGAAACACAATTTTTTCATCGTTAAGATTAAGGAACTTGAAGATTATAGTGAAAACAAAAACATTCGGGACATCCATAAGGGCAGCAACGAATTTAAGAAAGGCTACCAACCTCGCGCTTATATGTTAAAGGAAACTGACAGAACAGTTCTCACTGATACAGATAGCATCTTAAAGAGATGGAAAGATTTCTTTGTGATTTGCTTAACACACAGTCAAAAACTAATGTTGGTGAAGAAAGGGAAATGCACACAGCAGAACCGTATATTCCAGAGCCTAACCGAATAAAAGTAGAAATCGCTATAAAGAAATTAAAGAAACACAAATCTATGGAAGTAGACGAAATTCCGGCTGAGTTAATTTTAGCTAGAGGGGGAAAATTGTGGAACGAGATACACTAACTCATTCCCCTTATCTGAGAAAAGAAGGAATTACCACAAGAGTGGAAAGAATCAATCATTGATCCAATTCATAACAAAGGCGACAAAACTGATTGTAATAATTACAGAGGCATTTCTCTTCTGTCAACATCCTATAAAATTCTCTCAAACATTCTATTAGGAAGATTGACCCCCATACGCAGATGATATTATTGGAGATTATCAGTATGCATTTGGGCGAAATCAATCATCTATGGACCAGATATATATCATACGACAAATATACAAAAAAGAAACAGGAATACAATACCCTGGTACAGGAATTATTTATTGATTTTAGAAAGACTGACGATTTAGTAAGGAGAGAAACATTGTACAACATTCCTACATGATTTGGAATACCAGAAAAGCTAGCTAGCTAATTAAGATATATTTAAGTGAAACCCAAAGTAAAGTCCGGGTAGGGAAATTCTTGCCCACAAGCGTGTCGAGAATGGTTTGAAACAAGGAGATGTGTTGTCGCTATTATTGTTCTACTTTATCTTGGAGTACGCTATAAGAAAGATTAAAGATAGCAACCAGGGCCTAGAGCTGAATGGTATTCACCAGGTTGTCGTATGCTGATGATGTAAATTTAATTGGGGATGATAGGAGAACATTAGACAGAAATCCAGAGGTCTTAATAGCAGTGACATGGGTTTAGAAGTAAACGCAGAGAAAACCAAATACATGGAAGTTCGTCGAGAGCATAATACTGCAAATTAGGATGCGTTGAAATATCAAATAATACTTTCGATAAAGTGGACACTTTCAAATATCTAGGATCAATTTTAACAGACGAAAACCATATGTACGAAGAGATTAAATGTTGACTAAAAGCAGGAAATTCGTGTTGTTGTTTATTTAAGATCTGTTGTCGCGAATTCTGTCGAAGAATTTGAAGCTTAAAATATATAAAACGATAATCATGCTTATTGTTCTGTATGGTTGCGAAACATGGTCGCTTACTCTGAGGGAAGAACGTAGACTGAAAGTATTTGAAAACAAGATCCGAGACGAATATTCGGACCCAAGAGGAATGGGAATTGCGAAACATAACGAGGAATTACATAATTTATACCGTTTACAAAACATTGTTATGGTAATCAAATCTAGGAGGCTTAGGTAGGCACGTCATGTAGCCAGAATTGAAGAAAGTAGGAATGTTAAACTTTTTACTGGAAAACCAATCGGAAAACGACCATTAGGAAGACTTAGGCGCAAATGAGAGGACATTGTTAAGATGGATCTCGCAGAAATAGGAATACAAAGTAGAAACTGGATCCAGTTGGCTAGGGTTAGAAATTAATAGTTTTGGGAACGTTGCATTGAACCTCTAGGTCCTATAGGCTATATAATATTTTGTCAACAACTGATTGCAGGACCCGCTACTGCACTTAGCTATAGTCTGTCATTTCTAAGCAATAACATCTAACATGACGAGGACATCAATAACAGTTATGTTGTAGCGGTAACACGTGAATAAAGAGACATGAAACAGATAGCCCGACAAATTAAGAGTGCTCGTGCATGCATGCTATAGCGATGGGGCCGAGGTTTTGCATAGAGCTTACCACTTTCTTCTATTTTCCGTTAATTTCTTTGCTTCCCCCCTGACATTCCCCATTTCGAGAAAATTTCTTGCACTCTCTGTTGTACGTGGTCTTCTAAATGGTCTTCCTATATTATTTTCCGGTAGATTATTAGAATATCTTCAAATTGCTGTTTTCTTTTTGTTTCCGTAACTGCCGTACTTAACATTCTTAGCCGTTCAGTCCTTCTATATTCCATGTACAGAGTAATGTCCTCACCAAGTGGTTTACCTTTGAAGAATCCTCCCGGCTTGCTCTGTTTTTTTTTTTTTTTTTTTTTTTTTTTTTTTTTTTTTTTTTTTTTAATAGTATTTTAAATGTGTTGGGGATTGGCCAGCAGCTTAGAGCTGGTAGAGGGACTTTTCCATTACTGCTTCATGTTCCATGCGGTAGGAGTTTTTTGTCGTGGTTTTCTTCCCGTAGCTTTCCTTTTTGGATCCCTATGCTATCTTCAAGCCAATAGTGCGGAATTACCGCAACCTCCAGTTCTTCGGTACCTGTATTTATAGCATGCGGTCCCTATCATGATATTCATACTTGACTGGTGGTAGAGATAGTTATTTTTTAATGAGGCCTCACTCAGACTTTGTCGCACTATTCTAGTGAAGCTCGCACACTAACACAATTGGGTTTACACTGGCTAAGAGCTAGAACTTGCACTCACTACTGTTTGCATGCACTAATTTCATTCGGGCTCGCACTCGCTGGACTCAAGAGGGCTTCCACTCCTACAGGCTCGAGTTCAGAATAGCTAGAGGTCGATTGAGTCCGAGGGTCAGGCTCCCGAGTTTGAATGTCTTTGATTGGAGGAAGATCAGCATCATCTGTGTATCAGAGATGGAGTGGATCAGTGAGTCATGGGTCAACAGGATGTAACCCACTCTGCTAAGTGCATTGTAAAAATCATTTCTTGAACACTGGTGAATTTGTCTTCGTTGTACTTTTAAGGCTTCCATTTCTCTTCCTTTTTCATTTGTTTCTATTTACTCACCTGAGATGAGTATGTCTAAGTGAAAAAAGAACTTCAGATACTTTTGGATATCGATATTTGTAATAGCAATACTTGGCTTTCGAGACAGTTGAATCTCACAGTTTTATAATATATATATTAATGTATGTTGGCCTATTTTTACCTAGACTTGAGACTGTCAAATTTCATCGTGTTTTCCACTGGAAAGTGTCTGTAATTTGACAAGGAAATAATTATACATGACAATTAAATTGAAATTCATTGTAGTATGGCCCACGACAAACACTTCACCGTTTTATATCTTAAAGGTCAGATCCACCGTTATTGTAACAGAGCGGTACTTGAGCGATTGACCGTAGAAATTCAAACTCTAATTAGTGATAATTTACAGTCTTAATGATAATTTCAGGTGCTGACTCTTTAGTCAGTGGAAAGAATGGTGTGGATCATAGGTCAGAGTTAATGACGATGGGTTTTCGTGGGTGATGGGTCACGGTGGGTGGTAGGTCAGAATGAATCACTGTTGGTGGTGGGTCAATGGGTTCTGGGTCATTTTCATTGACCCACGCCGTCTCCTCCATGCATACTGCGTGGGTGAAGGTGAAGGTGGGAGTAATTAGCCATCTCTTATGTTCGTAGATTGATGTCAAAGCTTTGTGAGGCAAGTGCACTTAATGTTTCTGGAGACAATGAGGTTAGCAGTGGTTAATGCTAGAAACGACAGACTGTACTTGAAACCAACGCTAAAACTTGTGAATTAGGAGACTCACGTACGTTCTTCCTGTAGCTATTAGTGTTGATTACATATTGGTGTTACACATCCGTATCTGTCGTTCGAAGATCAATATGAGAGTCTCTTCTCTTCCTGGAAGCCCATAATAAATAAAAGAAAAATAGATTTTTGTGTCATTTTTTACGGTGCTCGAACTAATGATCCCAGAGCCATCAATAACTCGGAAAAACTGGAGTCTGCAGTAGAAATATTATTGTGGTTCTTTCCAGTTGAAATATTCGTATCAAATGTTGGATAAAACGATGCATAAAACCAGGGCCTACATTTGATTCCTCTGTGACTTAGATTCGTTTGCAGTCATTTGTGAAGCTTTCCCCGACGCTCGTATTTTATAGTCAGCCGTTGAGAACGGAATTCTACCCGCGTGTTAATTATCATTCTCGTCATCATTGATTTTTTTTTTTTTTTTTTTAACTGGCTACGCTAATGCAGTGAGAAATAACGCTTGGTGACACGTTAGTTATGAAACAGTTGGCTGGCTGACAACTGTTTTTCTATTGCCATCACGAGACCTCACAACTAAGAAAGCAGGTGGCACTTTGAGTACGTTGGTTCTGAAATTTTTGATGTAACATGAATGTAAGGATGTAATTAGAATTTGGATTGAAGTAGATTCAAGGAAGATAAAACTTTTTTTTTTTTTTTTTTTGAGTTGGTGAGTCGCATTTCCAAATTTCACAGTAACTTTTTCGAGTAAATTGCAGAGGACAAACAGTAAAATTGTAGTCACCGACCCAAGTGAGCAATCATTTTGATGGCCAAACGGCAGTCCGCGGACTGGATGCAGCCCGTAACTATAAATATATGGTTTGTTCTTTTAAAATAATAATAATAATAATAATAATAATAATAATAATAATAATAATAATAATAATAATAATAATAATAATGAAAGTCCATGCGTAACAACTTCATTCTCTCTCTCCAGATAGAAGAGAAAAAAGGGTGATTTAATGTGTGTTGCAGGTAAACTGCTATGTTTCGATAGTTTTCGGGATTCAATATTTTACCAATATCGATTTCTGCTATCCGAATAGTGATATCATACAGTCATACTTTCAGAGTTAACGTTCTAATTAATTGAATAATAATACTGTTTAATGATGAAGATTGATACATACTATAAATTAAATCTAGATTTCCTAACGCTGCAACTAGCGAAAGATAACGATTGTCCAGATAGCGAAGATGTTATGGGAGCGCGTGTGCCGGTTTTTTGCTTTCTAAACTGAAGTTCGCTTCATTTTTTTTTTTTTTAATTCAAGTAGCTCATCAATTACCTCACTGGGCTGAATAACCATCCAAAATTTTGTACTTTCAAGAGCAATAGATCGCATCTCCATGCGTGTTACCATTTGATTAAAATGGAAACGGTCTTTACATTAGGTGCCTCCTCATCGAGATTGGCTAACGCGCGTGGTCCCGGGTTCGATTTCTCGTGGAGGTACAAGCTCCAGTTTAAATCCCACTTTAAGACTGGACGTATGTTGACCAGAAGAAGGGCAGCCGAACAGTACTGTGAGCAATGCAACAAAGACTCGGTACCGCATATTCACTCGAGCACAATGGCCTCTCCAACGAGAGTGTCCTCAGGCCTGCCTGCCTCTCTCTCTCTCTCTCTCTCTCTCTCTCTCCCCACACCCCTCCTGCCTCGGCTTGGCTAGCCTTCCTCTTGTCAATATGCAGCCGTCCTAAGCGGTAAGTTACGTCCTTTATAGCCGTGGAGCAGATAAAGAATCCTAGGTAGATCACACACATTAAAATCTATCGAGAGGTCTACATGCACAGGTTGACCGGTTGCCGTAGAATGTATGGGATACGCATCTTTACCGTACAATGTCGTTCGGGCAAAGGTAGAAAGAATTGATTTTCGAGTTTGCTCCGGGTGATTTTGCAGCTTCGAAAACTGTACAGATCAGTTCACATACACGGTCTGTTCGATCTGGAAAGTATGACATTTCTGATAGGTCAGGCGTTCTCAACCTGTAGTGCATGAAAAAAAAAATGAAATGAAATCTTTAAGTTTAACGTCTTACGGTTATGCCAGCTAGGCTAAAGAAGACGGTGATAATGAGAGATGAGTGAAATGGTGGAATGAAGAAAGTGGGAGGAAACGGGAGAACCTCGAGAAAACCCACGAGCACGGTGTTTGTCCACCACAAAGCCCGCACGGCGCGAACTGGGATCGAACCAGGGACCCCAAGCACCGGAGGTGAACGCTCTACAACTGAGCCACCGCGCACCCCTCTGTAGTGCATGAGTTGCTACTGGGTGGTATGTATTACTTGTATGCCAATGGAACAGGTTGAGAACCCAACGGTAGATCGTAAAGTAGGTGGTCTCAATTTCTCCAGTCCTAGTATTCACATAATTAAATTTATTTTTGTTAAGTTGTTTTAAAAATAGAAGTAGTGGGAATACCAGGATATTCTTTATTTTTCGTTAATATTCTGTTCATTTTTTAAAAGAATGACTCAATGTGAATTATATTTTTTAAAAGAAACTTACGTAATAGATTTAATTAATACAAGAATTACGGTTAATTCGACTGTAAATTGTGTTCCCTACTTATAAACATAAGAGTGTTTTAACCTTGAGTTGAAGAGAAAATAAACCGTCCAGTCATAATAATGTACAGGTAAGAGCAATCTGAATGAAAAAGAATAATCTTCAAGCACTCTAACGGCATCTGTCATAGTCCCGTACTGTTGCCTGAGGGAAATAGCGGGCTGGTTCTTTAAAGTTTAACGTAGGAGTGGAGAGTTTAGTAGAACAGCAATTCAATGCACCAATGGGTTACATAAGACCGACCGAGAATTATGATTATGAACTTTGGCATCATTGATATTAATTATATCGATGTGTATAAAAATAATACATTGAGATTTCTTTCGCAAAAAAATTAGGATGGCTTTTGACAGATATAGAGTAGTAATTAATGGAAAGCTGACAGGCAAAATACAGGGCAAATTGTGTCACAAATTTGTAGGGGAATTTCTCGATGATTCTGTTGTAGAGCGTTACCTCTGGCTGGTACAGAACTTCGATCCCAGGTGTTGAGTTTGTGGAAGCAACATAACGTTTGTGGGTTTGCATTTTTTACTTTCAATAGCATACTCGGTTATAAACTGTGTGATATTAAATTATTATATCAGCCATGTTGTGATCAACTAAAGAGCATGCCTAAAATGAGAACTTGCTTTTCTCTCTCTATTCGTTCATATGCTTTTAATGACATGGACCCCGGTTTCATTGGTAGGACATGTGGCTACTGGCCGGTATCGTGATAGAGCGGGTAGTCTGGTTGGTGACTTCTCCATTAATCAAAGCAATATTACAGAAAAGATTTCCAGTCTGGTCACGTGGGATGACATGTGACTAAATAGACTTCAGATGATTATGTGAAAGTGTGATTTATTAGAAATTTGACTACGCGTCACATCACTGCTCCCAAACCCCAGCGGGGCTCGTAAAACCAACGCCTGACGACAACGTCCAGAAATCATAAGGATTTTCCAATTTACCCTCAGACGACCAGATTAGTGCTTCATTTTCAATGTATGCAGTAATCATTGGAAGGATGTCTTGGTATTTATAGTTTGCGGAACGCATGTCGCATGGATTTCCGGATTGTTCAGAAATAATGTATCGACTTTCATCTCTTCATTCTCCTCTTTTATAGACTTCCTAGAACTTCAGATTTCGGCTCGTTTTTACCACTAAATTTATTGCTTTAAACTTTACCTTAAGATAAATTGTCGGTGGATCATTGGTAGAGCTCACCTCAGGTGCGTGAGGTTCCTAGATCGATCCCAGTTTCGGCCAAGTGGACTTCGTGCTGAACAAACATTGTCGGTGAGTTTTATTGGGGTTCTCCTACCATTTCACTCATAATCACCGTCTCCCTTAGTCTCGGAGCGTATTCGTGGGACGTTAAACTGAAAAAAAAGGATAAAGTGGCATACAGATTGGTGGAATCCTAGGTACTGTACTTCCAGAATTTTCAGTTTTTCAGTCACTATCATCATCAAGTATTCTGCCGTTAGTGGTAGGTCACTTCCCGCGAACTCAGAAACTTCCATCAGCTAACATTTTCGTCTTCACGAAGTGACGAAATATGCAAAGGCATTATCACCTCATGCATGTACTACGTAACGCAAGTCTTATCAACCAGGGTACTTCCTTATTGGTCATAATTCACTTTTTTCTTTTTTTTTTTTTTATGAAGCTATATGATGTCACCTTGCGTTTCAAAAGTACGTAATGAAAAGAGAAAAGTTATGAGGCCTGGTCTTTACACATACTATTTAGAAAAGATTAGCCTAGGTATGCAGTAGTTTTGAAGTTTCCAGTCCAACTGGGACAAGGTGAGGACACGAACTGTTTAATGCACCTGTGTGCGGGGTGGATCCAGGACGGACTTGATGTAATTAGTATTTTATGTTGCTGGTAGTGTTGCCCACAAGACTAGATGTAGGAATGTCTCGTCTCGAAAAAGAGTAGTAAAAGTGCTTTCTCGTCTCAAAAAGTACATTTGTTTCTATTGGAAGAACTCAGTCTCGTATGTTATCATCTTGTCTCGTGAGAAACACTAGTCGCTGGCATTTGTTACTGGAGCAATTTGGTGCTAACGGCTGAATTATTTTTCTCCTCAAGAAGCCATATCGGAGATTGAATGTCTACAGCGAAACTGATCTTAGTCTGGAATACCTGGAACAAATTAAAAAAGGGAGTTGTAATTATACAAATTTTAAATTTACGTATTTCTCAAATATTAACTTAAGCGTCATTCTAGTTCACATAATGTACAGTAGGTAAGTTTTCATTGTTCCATCGTGTAGATATTATGTTGTAGGATTCGCGTACTTCAGTTGAAAATCAATTTTCTAAATTAATAATGTACAAATTTCCTGCTGCTGTAAAGTGTTGTAAGCTCCCCTAATAAATTAATCATATCTTGAAGTTATCATTCTGCTGTATCATAAGAAAACTTTAATGATATGGTTGGTGACTTGATAAATAGGTATAAGTGAGAGAACTTACAGAACGCATTCCTTTTCCTCCCTCCAAAAATGTTTCCTCACCAGCAAATTTACCTGGTGTGGTCATAAGGGTTATGAAAGTGGATGATTTTTGGTTACTTGAGGGTATACTTCTTATATTCTTTAGGATATTTAGTTCAATATCAGAAACTTCGGAACGAGTTGTCACCCCTTACTTATAGTGTTACGACATTAATGAATACACGATGATATTTTGCCAATATTCTCACTCCATATATGTCTATTTTTATTTATTTAAGCTCCAGATACTTTCTTTTAAATTTCTCTTCTCTCTGGCCTTTTGATGGACACATTTTAGAACTAATCAATCGGAAATTACTTTAACAATTACTCTAATCACGATAAGTGACCCTCCATAACGTAGTCGCTAACGTTCTCGCCTTTGGTGCAAGCGGTCCCGAGTTCGATTTCCGGTGAGGACATTGGAGTAGCTAACTTTTTGTAGTCACCCCGTAGACATTCTGCCCAAACAATGATGGAGATGTTATCAATTTTTGAAAAAGAAAACTACCTAACCTACGCAAGAATTAGATGATGCTCAAATTGAAATTTATTAGGTATATTGTAGGTTTTTCATTCTTCAGTAAATCCACCTTACGTTAACGTCTTCAAAAAAGTAAGAAAAGAATATAACTAATTAACAACAGTCTTATTAAAAGTATAGAATAGGAAAGCGGGTTCTGTATCGATAAAACTGACCATATCAACATTAAATAACTTCTGAATATCTTTCTTTTGAGCATATTTCTTATTGATAGGCTTACAATCTAACAACCGCTCGCGTGACAGCACTTCGCGGGCCTGAGCCACTCCAACGCCATCTGTTAGCGACCGACTTTATTACATTCAGCTGGCGGCGTACACGTCCTTGCCTTGCGACACTGGATGGATAACAAATCGGGCACCATGTGGACATGACTCCAACACTCTAGCCACTAGAGTACGGAGCTTCGGTACATCCAATTCAGTCAGTTTTATTTCTTCGCATGTAATATTATCCCAATATGATAAAGATTATACACATTTAACACTTAGCATTCAAAATTTATAAAGATAACCAAGAAAGTTCTGTCGCTTTTTCACCCACCACCGTCGAACATCGATATGTCATTTAAGACGTACCTGGAAAATCAAAAGTAGCCACCATCAGCATCGACGACATTTTGCCAACGTTCTGGAAGGCCATAGATTCCATGACGGTAGAACCTGGTAGACCGTGAAACGAAGAAGGTATCAAGTGCATTTTGCACCTCTCGGAGAGATTTTTGAACTGGCGTTATCTGTGATTGTTCAAGGAATGGAACATGTAATAATCGGACGGTGCAATGTCCGCGGAGTATGGCGGATGCAATAGTGTTTCCCATCCAAGGCGTAGAATGGTGTCCCGGATCATCCTAGCCACGTAAGACTTAGCATTGTCGTTTTAACAGGTGGGCCCCTTTGCGATTCAGAAGTGCTGGCTCCAAAGTTTTGATTTTTTTTTCTTGAACACGGCTGAACTGCTGACAGTACACAGTTGCATTGATTCTCCGACCGGCTGGTAGCATTTCGCGATGCACGATGCCATGAGCAGTCCACCAAACACACAGGAGGACCTTCTTCTGGTGCAGTGCTGGTTTCGACTGTTTTGGAAGCGGTTCAGGGGTTGCTTACCAATGATGACGGAGACGTGGACCTTCGTGTAGGACCCATTTCTCATCACATGTCAACACTCTGTCAGAAATGACTCCCTCCTCAGACGAGACAGCAAGGAAAACTCTGGTGTCTGCTCGTGTTGCCTTCTGGCCCGGAGTCAAACCATGTGGGACCCAACTTGTAGTGCTTCTCAAGTTGATGGAAGTGCTGCCGAATGGTTTCTCCGCTCTCACTGATTTGTAGTCCTAGTTCCTCACATGTCTGGCCACTGTTTGCCTCAGTTGCTGCCTGAAGATCTTCATTTTGTACATGTGCTAGTCTTCCGGCACGTGGTGCGTCTTGGAGTGTTTCGTCACTGTCCTTGAACTTGTTAAACTACCGCTGCACTGTCCGCGTAGTCACGACACCCTCACCAAAGGCCTGGTATGTCTTCCACTCCTCTGCAGCGGCGTTTGACCCCAGTTTGAACTCTTACAGCATATACGCCCTTATGACGCTCTATGGAGGTCCCATGTTCACTCTATCCTTACGCAAGTTCACGGTATTATAACTGAACCGCCACAACCAGGTAGAATGTTGGATATACCCACATCAACAATTGACCTTCGCCTTATCTCCATTCTCATTCAACTCACTTTATGAGGACCAGTGAAACTCAGACCTCCACAAAAAGCGACAGAACTTGCTTGGTTATCTTTATAGTATGTGTCATCAAAAGCATTTTAATATAATATGGATAAAGAATTGTGTTCTGTAATTTACATACGGTAGCGTCCCGAGAATGCTCTACGCTATCGTAGTTGTTCTGTCAGGAGCTCGTGTGTTTTGAGTAGGGGTGCTTTAATTTACAGTCCACAGCCGGAAATTCTGGGATATCTAATACCCCCAGGCTTAGCGGGGGATCTTCCGCGTAAAATTTTGAAAAGTGAATTCTCCTTAGAATGCAGAATTAGGTACTTCTGAATGAAGCTGGATTTTTTCGTGGTTTCCTTTGTTTTCTTGCACGGTGGAAAAAAGTCTTGAATAAGAGTATGGTGGGTGACCAGGGAGGTTCTAGATTTTAATCCCATACCTTAGTTCTCGTCACGCCATTCTGAACGCTAACCTCTGAATTTGCTGATTTTAAAAGTAAAGAAAGCGTATGAAATTAGTTAGATAAAAATTTAAGTGCACAATCTTTTTTATAATAATGTATACAATAAAGCAAACTGAAAGATTAAATTGTATTTAGTTCAAAAATTAAAGTTTTCGCAAAATTTTAATTCTTATCTCACTCATAAGTGTGTTCCATCGAACAGTCGATCGTTTGATGAAAATAGCATCAGTTTCGAGATTTAATTTATTTTTCTATTGTAGCTTGTGAACATGCATGACTTTTTTTCTTTCTTTTATTCATTTTCTTTTCTACTTTTCTTTTTATTTTCCTTCTTTTTTGTGTGGAAGTTTAACATCTCCATAAAAGTTATCGAGGTGCTCGAGTACCCAGAATTGGCGTCCATGTATTGTGCCACTAACAGCAAACTTACATCCTGTCGTACACCACACTCTTCAACTAATCTCTTCGACTTGCCGTAGCTATCCATTATTTGTAGCCTCTTTCATCTTTCCTACCATATCTTCCACCACAGCTCTCGTTACACAGTTCTGTCTTGGCAGTTATTCTCCTTTTTATTAGTAGAAATACTAATCAATTTTAATGAAAACACCTGAAAAACTTGCTAGATTGCACGTTACTCGTAGTATGGCAGTTAACTACCTTTCGCCTTCAGAACAGGCTCTGATGCGACGTAAATAAAAGTAATAAGCATCCTGAATGCTAGCATGTGGAACATTACAACATTTCACGTGTAGTGCATTACTCAGTTCCTTGTTAGAAGGATGGAAGGTAATTTGCGCCGGATTTGTGTTTATACAACGGACCGCAGATGTTCAATGATGTTCAGGCCTGGGAGTTGGACTGACCAGAGAAGGATTCCATCTTCAACCCGATGTTCCTCAAACCACACCATAACAGCGTCAGTTGTGTGAATGGGGATATTATCATCCTGGAATAAGATGTCATTCCCCAGAAACAGTTCCGTAAAATGGCAACATGATCATGAGCAATGACGCGACTGGTAAGCGTGAGCACCGGGCCCACTGAAAACAGATTATTATTATGTTTCACGATTGGGTGGAGACGATGCAGATCATACACTTCTTTCGGTGTCCGCCACTCACGAACACGCCCCGGTTTGAAATAAGATGAACGGCGACTCTCCAACCGTATCACATGTTTCCACTCATCAAGGGTTCATAATGCTTGTTCATGGCACTATTGGCGTCGTGCTGAAGCGATATGGTTCCTTATCAGAAGTTTCGCCGTCCAATCCGACCCCATATGTTCATGTCATGTAACTCGCGGCGAAATGTGATTGTTGACAGTGCTGTTGGAGGTGCTGTTTGAGTTTCCCCTCACTTGAGCAGTCATGCGACGGTTCTGAGTGAAAATCCACTTTAATATTTGTGGTGACCTCACTGAAGGTGACACCTCTGTTCCTCTTCACCGATTTGGTTTCTTCCGTGAGTTTTGTAGGCCGTCACCACTCTAGACACTGGCCTTCAGGACACACACAACACAATTGCCACTTTTGTCACGCTCGCACCACATAGCCGAGCGCAAATAATTTCTTTAAAAAAAAAAAAAGTCAGACAAGTTTTTCACTTTACACTATCACATTCCGCTCAGTTCACTACAAACTGCCGTTCTACTGCTCTTCACGTCATACTGAGTTTTCCCTAACACACCACCACTACCAGCCCTGTGCACCTGTCGCCACCTGACCATTGTGAAAACAGATATCTAACGTATTTCCAACTTGGGGCGTTTCCATTAAATTAATAAGTATCAGTGCACCTAATTTAATTTGTTCTTTTCTCTCGTACTAATCTTAACACCACCTTATTCGTTTTCCATTCTACCTATACAATTTTCTCAATTCTTCTTCACATCCACATTTTGAAAAAAAAATTTCGGTCGCTAGAGTCCGTATTTTTGCCGTATAGAGTACAGTTCCCAACATTTTATGAGGCTCTTTAGTTAATTCTTTATTCATAGATCCAATAATTGTATTATCCTTTTTCTCACTGCTTCCTTCAATATTCCTGTCGTCCCTCCTATTCTTTATATTTAGTACCAACCGTTTCATTCCAATCACCATTTTTTGTCTTTTGTGGGCTAGAGTAAAAACCGAAAATTTCGAGTTAATCAAGATGCATAGTCATCCTATAACCAATCTATAGAATAAATCGGAAGAATTTATTGTTAAAAATAAAACTCGATTAATCTGTTGAATATAAAATTGCAATATATTCCAAGTTAAAGAGTGTTTGTTTCATGGTGTGATATTAATTTCCTCATAGTTTGATATTAATTTTCTCGCTTATGATATTTCCTGGCACGGCCATGAACTTAATCAACAAAGAAATAAAATCTTGATTTTTTTTGTGAAGAGGGCTTGAGTATGACAATGGCCTTTTGGCTTTGGGTACATATGTAATGAATGCTGCTTGATTGACCTTGATTCCTCCTAACCCCACCTTGAAATCCTTGTTACTTGGTATTACTTGTATACAGACTTATTTTTTTTAAAGCACTTCACTCTCCTTCGACCGGCATTGTTGCTTTTATATTCACGTGCTAATGCGATGATACATCTGATGTTTGTAGTTATGTGTGCATGACAAAAGAGAGAGCCATGTGCGGATAATGAATAAGAAAACTGATAACGGATAATTTATAGTATAGGTGCTATTACGGATTCTCCTCCGTATTAGGGAGGATTTTTTCTCTTCCTAACAACCCGAGGATTCAGACTTCTTCGTTCTTTCTTTCTTTACATAACTAGGTGATAATTACTATCAAGAAAATTTGTTGATGAGAAGGATTTATGATGGACAGGCAGCGAAATAAGCGCTAAGCTGCAGAACAGTGGTTCCTAAATCTTGTTTACGTGGCATAAACACTGCATACTTCACGCCTCCTTCCTTCCCAATCTTAGATCGTACGTGCTTTTTGTCTGTAATAAGCCAAGTATATAATAATAATAATAATAATAATAATAATAATAATAATAATAAGCCAAAATGATCCGAACTCACAAACTCCCAGTGTGGAAAGCTATGGAACACAGTTTCTGTTGTTGAGCTGAGCCGAGCCCCGACCGAATTTCGTCCAGATCCGGCTAGTAGTAACCGAGAAATCAAGTATCACATGCAGGGCGAGTTAAGCTTGTTCCTAGCCGAGTTGTGCCTCCAAATATAATATTTTTTATTCATTTGACCATGGGCTAATTGCTCACCGAGTTTGGCTCAGATCTGGACAGTAGTTTCTGTTACGTTAGGTACCACATACAGAGCTAGCCGAGCCTAACCTGTCCCTGACCAAGCCCAGCCACCAAATATAGCGATCTGTATTTCTTAGACGATGAGCTACTTCCTGACCGAATTTCGTCCACATCCGATCAGTAGTCACCGAGAAATGAAGTACCACAGCAAGGCGAGTCAAACCTGTCCCTAGCCGAGCCAGACACCAAATACAGTATTTTTTATTCATTTGGCCATGGGTTGTTTGCCCACCGAATTTGTTTTAGATCTGGACAGTAGTTACCGAGACGTTAAGTACGACATACAGGCTAGACGAGCCGGGCCGAGATGAGCCCAGTCACCAAATATAGCGATCTTTATTTCCTAGACTATGGACTACTTGCCCACTGAATTCCGTTTAGATCCGGCCAGTAGTTACCGAGAAATAAAGTGCCACATACACACATACCAGAAGATGGAGTGGGTCAGTGAGTCGTGGGTGCATTGTAGACAGTATCTTCTGTGAACCTGGTGAATTCGTCTACATTTTACTTTCAAGACCTCGATTTTTCTTCCTTTTTCATTTGTTTTCTGTTTACTTACCTGAGATGAGTATATCTAAGTGAAAAAAGAACTTCAGACACTCTTGGATATTGATATTTGTAATTGTAATAATAGCAATAGGATTTACTACTTGGCTTTTGAGAGACAGTCGAATTTTAAGTCCCCCTCTCTAAAATTTGTTAGTTTTTTTTTTTTTTTTAAAGGTTTCGAATCAGAATCAATATTAATGCATCAAACGAAGTACTGCTATATTTCTTAGTGAACAAAAAATTTAAATCATCAAATAAGTACATTTTGTAGAAAAAGGAATGCTGTGGACAATGTAGAACTACATCTGAGATGTGGCATTCTGATTTTACTGATTACTTACTAATGAATCGCTAGTTTGCTGAAGTACATGGGCTTATTCAACAAACTATTGACGAGAATGGATGTAATGCCCAAAGGCCGATCACAACTGAAGAAAAACATGAACTTCAAAGCGTAAGACTACCTCATATAGACTCGTGAGGCACGAGCAATTCTCGTAACTACAGCACCATGCGACTGTAAGCAAACACAAGTAATGCTTCTTAGCGTCATCTTCCGAATTTGTACCATTTCATTTAAATCCTTGCGTTAGAAAAGCACACTGCCCTACATCGCCTTGGGCTGTACGTGCAGTTTGACCCTAACCTTAGTCTTTCGGCACGTGGCGATTCCACTGAACTCGTATTGCTTATGCAATAAGAAATATCTGAGAGATGGCGATTCTTGAACTGAAACCAATGCTTTAATATTTCCACGGAATCCTCCCTCCCGATCGGGAAACATATAGCTGCTTTTCTACATTTTATATACAGTAGACCTGGAAATTTGTAAATTGTAACCTGGAAAAGTCAGGGGATTTGTGCTCGACACGTAAGTGTGAACTTTGTCAAGATATTTCTGAACATTTGTTTCAGTTATTTGAATTCTGGCTAGGATTGTATTGTGAATAACTACAAATAGTCCTATAGCCTTGTTTTGCAACACGAAGAGTGATTTTGTTTTAGATTTTCCTGAGAACTCCTTTGTCAACATATGATTAGTGTACGCGCTTTCGTTCTGAGATGTCCAGGTTCGCTTCTCGGTAAGATCTTATGCAGTTCAGACCACTGCAGGTCCACGGTGCTTATAGGCTCGGTGCCAAACGGGAAGCTAAACTCCCGATCAACCAAGATTTGCCTGTATATCCCAATATAGTAAGCGGGAATATTAAATGACTTTGTATATAAGCGCTATACATCACTTTTATTTTAAGTTTATGATAGTTTTGAAGCAGTGTTAAAAACCTGCTGTTGAAGCTATTGTTGAAATAGTTAATATGCAATACTTAGTTCCGAATAACATGAACTTATAGCATAATCGATACCTGTCCAGATGACATATAATTATGTGAGAGAGGTTTCGATTATTTTTGGAATGTAATAGTGTGGAATTGCCCATCTACTTTTTCTTAGAAGATGACCACGTCAATTCGAAGGTATAACATTTTCTTAAAAGGAATATTATAAGAACAATATTGCGAATAACGACAGGTTTCAGAGTGTTTTTAAGTATTGCTTCTCGTAAAATCCACATAAATGAATGGTATGAGCATCTACAATGGCATTTTATTGGAATATAAATTAGTATAAAACACACTTAACGTTGGCTGAGGATTTAAAACATTAAGTCTTGGCGAAGACAATAGAAAATAAAGTCCAATTTATGTATTAAATAACTCATGAGACAATGGTATGTGTGCAAAATGTCAAGGAAATTTCTCAGTATAGTTCATAAAAGATATTTTTTTCCGTAACACTGACATCACTGATCTTACATATCTGCAAGCAGTTTAATATGCGTATTTATTTGCTCGCAGGTAGCTGCTTCTTTTGATATGAGCATAAATCTCCTTCTCATTCCTCACATCATCTGTACATGTCCCTCTACAGACACAAGTGAAAGACATATTGATTAAAAAAGTCAAGGGATATCATAAAGGGGAGACTTTTTTCGATTATTTTTTCTCAATATCTCGAACCGTTTGCAAGATTTGAGCCTACTTCCGGTTGGAAAAATGAAATGAAATCTTGGAGTTTTACGTCCCACGGTTATGCCGGTTAGGCTAAAGGAGACGGTGATTATGAGAGATGAGTGAAATGGTGGAATGAAGAAAGTGGGAGGAAACGGGAGAACCCCGAGAAAACCCACGAGCACGGTGTTTGTCCACCACAAAGTTCACTTGGCGGGGGCTGGGATCGAACCCGGGACCCCAAGCACCAGAGGTGAACGCTCTACCACTGAGCCACCGCGCCCCCCTACTTCCGGTTGGAGTTTCTAATTCATGTATGACCAGAGTTCTCTTTCTTCTTGCATGCAGTATGTAATAAGACATTACATACACAATTAATTTTAATGTCAGTTATATATGGTGTTCATTGGGCAAAACACTCTAAAAATGAAGGTTCATCTTAGACTGGAGAAATGGTTATCCTTCCTTTTCCATTATTATTTGGCCATGAAACAAACGCCTGAGACATCTGCAACCCTTATATACAACAGTGTGGTGTTGGAATGTATAATGCGTAGGATGTGATGCTTTAGTTTTTTTCTAAATTTCAACACTTCCAATGTACCCGTAAAAATGTAATAAAGAAATAGTGGCCATGTTTTTCTAAATATTCAATTAGAACTGGACAATCTACATGAAATTTGCAATCGATCAGTGAAAACGTCATCTTTCTAGAGCCTGTAGTTTCCGAGATCTCATTGTCGAAAGGATTAACCACAAACATATAAATGCGCACAACTCGGAAAATGGCAACACAATTCACGTCCATTGATTTTATAGAACGCTTATTAAAATACAAAGGCTTGGAACAAGAATTTTAAAACATAAACTTTATCAAAATGATATATTTAACTAATTTATTTAAAGTACACATACTCAAAATGTTATGTTTGTCTCTGTTAAACGTGAAATCACACACAACCGTAAATGAAACATTTGAAAGCCAAAGTTATAGGTTGGAGCTCAGTCGCTTTTATCATAGAGAAGGCATAACCTTCTGCGGCCCGCCCATCTCATGATGGGAATGAAAGACGGGAAAAAATCGCTTTTAATTGCTATTGTATCATTTTATTTTAATATGTAGATAACAAATGTCATGTCTTTAATCTTTAGCGATACAGATATGGACATACTATTATACTAATTGCAATCTGCCCCTTTTCCATCTTTTTTCTTTTCTTCTATGACAAATATCAAAAAACGCTGAAACACTTGTTAAATTATTTTAAAATAAAATATATGACTACTATTGAAGTATTTATTAAATATAGGCACACGCTTCTGTGCTTTTCCATTTTTGCTTCACAATATTAACCAATATGTATGTGCCCTATGCAGATATCAAAGTTTCACAATCCGTCAGTACTTCCTCAACATTTTTTATAGAGGTAGTTGGTAAGTACTTCAAATTATATGCCCGTAGCCAAACTCCCTCTATAAAAATTGTTGCGGAAGTACCTTAGAATTCTGAAACATGTATTTTTAATTAGCGCACATATTAGTTCCTGAGTGAAGTCTTGACCCAACTACGGTAGGTCCCATAGTTTTGGAGCTATGGACCTTTAAATTTCATTTCTTTTTACATGTTTTCGGCAGCCTATAACTCCGAAAGGAAACATTTGTGCACCCAAGTTTGTCTATACTTTTTTTGTCTTATTTTGGTATCGGGAATCACCTCTCAAACGTCGGTGTTGTTTTGAAACACTCTGTATATGAAGGATCTTACCCTCCTCAAGCAAAATATGAAATGACGCCCCTGTCTTTATGTACAGGTGAAGAGAAATTGCTATTTAGAGCTTTTTAGGAAATTGTTTGTTAAATGATACATAATAGATATTAAGAGTAATGCCTGTTGTTTCAAATACAAATTCCGAACCGTTCTTTTATAATATTAATAAAAAGTAAGTCCACTAGAAAACAACCAGACAATCATCATTGTAGAAATTATTACATTTTCAATTATCACACCGTGCTTGATTGGCTTAGATATGCCTCAATCAAAATTTCTTGTATCAATAGTAAAAGTATGAAAATCAATTTGTTTTATAGTGACATTGGTATTGGGCTTTGTATTTTATACATGTTGATTAAACAGGAGGATTTTTAAAACAACGAAGTATATAGGCACTGTTTGATTTTCTTTATTTAAAAAGGTTACAAACTGTTCAATGTCACATGCAGCGCTGCTGGCACAAAATGATTATGATTATACACAAGGAGGAAGAAAGAGTAGACGTAAGAGTGTGTGAAGAATTGTAATGAGAAAATTAAAATGTGCTGCCAAGTGTTATGACATGTTGCCAGAATATTTTTTAATATGTGCATATGCCAACATGGTATGTACTATTTATAGCTGCGTGAACATAGGAGTTGGAGACAATGAAAAACTAGAAGGTCCAAGTAATTGGTAGAAAACATGATTGTATTAATGTACTTTTGTGTTCAGTTATTCTATCTTTATGTCATCTTACCGAAGCATTTTTTTCTTTTTCTTCCATTAAAAAAAAAAAGAAAGAAACTTAAGTACGAGAGTGGTTCAGCATACTCTGCCTCTGCCATAGAAGGAACACTCGCAGAAAAACCAACAAGTGTTACTTTCCCACATAGTATCCAACAACATTAACATTTTTCCATTTGGCCTTCCAGTGCTTCAATCCCAACAGATAAAAATGCATTCAGTTGATCCTGCAACCAAACATCCACATTGTCCATAGCCGTAAAATCACTGCGAAAGCGTCTGATACAAAGCGATGAAAGGCGTTTTTCAGATTAGGGAACAGACAGAAGTCATTGAAGGCCAGAACTGGGTGATAGAGGTATGAGGGACTAGTCTAAATCCTGACTCATGAATTGCAGTCACTGAAACTTCGGAAGTTGGAGGAGAACATTATCGCATTGGACGGCGTTTCTCTTTGATGGCATCACGTAATTGGCAATTAGAGTTGCAGAATACGCCTTGTTATCTTTCCTTGTTCGAGATAATCAATCAGAATAATTCCCTCTGCACCCCTTCCAAAAAAAAAGTAATCGCTTTGCCCTTTGATAGTTGGACCTTGAATTTCTTAGGAACACATGCACCTGATATTTGAATGCTTGTTTTATCCTGAAGAGAATGATGTATTAGCCATGATACTCTGATAAATAGTATTGAAGCGGTAGCTTGGAAAGTCAACATTTTCCTCAAAAAAGGCAAGGATCTAAAAGGGTTAAATTGATTTAAAAAAAATAAAAAGTTCCTTTAAAATATGAAATGTTGGACTGATTTTCTAAATCTAACTTTTAGTTGCAAATTTGCTTTCTTACAATATACCGTATTTTACGTAAAAGGACCTTTGTAATATTCGATAATCGTCTATACGTCTATACCAGATACGCAAGAAGAATTCGGGTTTTTCCTGATCTTTTTAGTCTAACCACTTTTTTAATGTATAATTCTCCAGATGTAGTATTGAGAAAATAGAGATAAAACTTCAGTAATTCACTTTTTTAAGTGAAGCTTTTGTAGTATCTTTGATTTAAATTATGGTATTTAATATATATATATATATATTTGGTCTAGGAATTAATTCGTGCGGTTGGTACGCACACATTGAAGCTGTAGTACAAACACAAAATACATAAATACCTTAAGAAAAATATTGTCCATCGCTAGCCACCACTTTCGCCCATCTGTCAGGCAATGTACGGATTCCGTGGCGAAAGAAGTCCTCATCCTTGGAAGCGATCCAGTCAGAGACCCATATTTCGATATCTTCTGAAGAAGTAAACCGCTGTCCAATCAAATCGTTGTTCATGCAATCGAACAAGTAGTAGTCCGAAGGAGCAACGTCTGGTGAATACGGCGGGTGGGGTAAAACTTCCCATCCGACATTTTCTAAATAGGTTTTGACCGGTTTTGCGACATGTGGGCGAGCGTTATCATGTTGAACAATAAGTTTATCATGTCTGTTCTCCCATTCTGGTCGTGTTCTGGCCAGAGCTTGCTTCAAACGCATTAATTGTCGTCGATAACGTTCTCCATTCATAGTTTCACCCGGTTGCAGCAGCTCATAGTACACCACACCTTTCATATCCCACCATATGCACAGCATAACCTTTGCACAGTGAATATCTCGTTTTGGTTGTGATGGACCTGGTTCACCTGGTTTCACCCAGGCCTTTTTTCGTTTAGGGTTCTCGTAATGGATCCACTTCTCATCACCCGTAATAATTCGATGCAGAAACCCCTTTCTGCTCTGTCGTTGAAGCAGCAATTCGCAAATGGTTTTTCGTCTTTCAACGTCTCTGTCTTTCAATTCATGTGGAACCCAATGTGACATCTTTTGAATCATTCCCATGGCTTTCAAGCGTTTGGAGACTGTTGTTTGATCAACGCCTAATGCTGCTGCAAGTTGTTCCTGCGTTTGACACGAATCCTGCTCGAGCAATGCTGTCAATTCTTCGTCTTGAATTTTTTTTGGCTGTCCAGCTCGCTCTTGGTCTGCCAAGCCGAAATCACCACTTCTAAACCGTGCAAACCACTTCTGACACGTTCGCTCAGCTAGAGCATGGTCACCATACACTTCCACCAAAATACGATGACTTTCAGTCGCACTTTTCTGCATGTTAAAGTAATGCAGCAGGACACCCCGCAAAAACACTTTATCAGGCACAAATTGCGCCATGTTCACTTAACTACAAACTGGTGTTGTTGACGCTTTAATCCACTGCCCTATACTACGAACGATACGCGATGACAGGGGTTTGCAACACATGTGTGGATACACGGAACTGTGGGACGCTCCGTTCGTTGCGCCATCTCTTGTCCACCCGCACGAATTAATTCCTAGACCAAATAATTTGTGCATTTGTAATTATCATAAGAGAAATGCAACACTTCTGTATGTGTATAATTATCCAAATACCTTATTTTCTTTTTCGATTTGTAATTGACACATAAAGAAAGACATTTTATTGGTTTGTACGAGTACGAGAGTATGCACTAGAAAAACAAAGGGAATGTAATCTCATTGCTTTTAGTTCCAGATTACAGTTGAACACCGTTACAGCGTAATCGAGCGCAAACCAAATTCGTTATGCACGATTCTCATTTTTTCCTCTCACCAATGGTATTCTTTTCTGCAGATCACTTTTTGATAAATAGATATGTAAAACCAATTTTCAAACTACTGTGTACCGAGAAACACGATTGAAGAAACGAGTTATAATCTCATTAAGGTTATAATTTCAATTCAAGTTTTCAAATATATATTTTTGGAGGTATTTTTTCTTAGGGGGTTATTGTTTCTATATGTGGATTTTACCCCTCCCATAAAACTTTTTTGGGGAGACGGAAAAATTCCAAAACCGTGGCTAAAAGAGAGGGACAGTTAATGAAAGCGAATAATTATGAAAGGAATTCATGGAATGAGAATGTGGGAGGAAACTGGAGAACCTCGAAAACAACCTACAGACACGATATTGCTCACCACAATATCACATGATACGGCATCAAACCAGGAATTCCTCACAGTCGAGGTGAGCCCCTTACCACTGAGCCATCGTGGCCCAAAGAAGAAAGGTAGTTGGCGCACCATTAGTTCTGTACCCTATCTGAAATTTGCATAGATCTATATGTTAGTGAATACTGTTCTACTCCAATAACCTCTTTATTACTTAAAGGAGAAAAGTGAAAATGTAGTGAAGCCTCAAAATGTGTTGTCAGTTTTAAATTGTAGTGAGTGCAGGAAACAGGACTCCTCTTTAGTCATCAAGGATAAAACAACTTCCAGTGTTTTTATTATTTATTTATTTATTAACAGGATTTTTTTCTAACGCCAGGAAACCCGTGAATACCGTAAAATAATTCTGTGGCTTGGGTCTAAGAGGGCCAATGTCACTTTTTGGCAAAAGTGAGATGTTCGTCAAATTTTAACGCCTATAAATGGATATTTTCTTGTGCAAGAAAAGCAAATGTTAGTATGAATGGTATATGTTCCAAACTATTTCGTGTTGACATTTTCCCTTCTTACACAAGAAAACATCCATTTATAGACGTTAAAATTGAAGAGTATCTCATTTTTGCCAAAAAGTGGCATTGGTCCTTTTAGACCCAAGCCACAGAATTATATGAGAATAAGCAAATCAAATTATTTTTCTTTACACCATGGTGGAATTTGAATGTAAAAAGTTCTACTGAACTGGGAATTGAATATGGATCTCCGGTTTAAGTACCGGCAGACACGCTAATTACTGCGCTGTCCAATCCGTTCCCATGTTTGATACTGACCTCAACAGTTAAACATTAATGTTATAGATTCGGGAAACGTAAACGCTTGTTGTTACTTGTATTAGGAATTTCAATAAGCCTTGAGCTACTGAAGTTCTTGTATTAAAAAAAAAAAATAAAAATAAAAGAGAAAATATGTTATACGCTTATATAATATTACTCTACCATCAGGTGATAATTGAGGTAAGAATTATTCTCAAAGGGGATATTGAGCGTTGCACTCGTTAAGCATGGAAGCTAATGAATGCTGTGTTTCCAACTGGTTAAAATATTTGTTTGTTTTTTATGTAGAGGAAACTATGTTAATTATTTTTTCCGAAGAACAGATTTAATGATTTCACATGTGTAGTGATGTTTTGCAAAAATGTTTCATAATTCTGAACCTTTTGGAGAAAGTTTTTCGCTATTACTCATCACATTATATCTGCAGATTATGTAATTGTTATCCAAAAGTTATCTAAATCGCTTTAATTATATACCTAATTATATATATACTATCTTCCTTGAGAAATCGTAGACTTCCAGCATTGATTGTAATGTTCGTTAGTCCTTTCTCGATATTATATAGATGTGTAAAAGGATAGACATATTGAAAAATAACATGGAAGTAACATTAAGAAAAATACAAGGATAGAAGTGAAATTAGGTATAAATTAAACACTTAATAGCTATTAACGTTATATACAAGTCTTTGTATGAAATTAGTCCGTTGAATAATTTGAAAAATATTCTTTAATTCCATAGAAGGAAACTAACGCTATACTGCTCACCACTTACTACTTAAAAAAAAAAAAATGTATGTGAGAATGTAACTTGAGTATCTACAACTAATAATTGAGTTTGGTAGACACATTTTTATATTCGACATTTTTATATTCTGACAGGAAAGATTGCGTTCTACAGTGAAATATAGAATTCCTGCTCGCGGTATAATATAATAATAATAATAATATATTTATTTTAGTGCCATGGACAGCCAGATAGCAAAAATACAGCACTTAGTCATAGAACTAAGGGTTATAACACACATCGTACATTCCTCTTAATATTAACAATACATTTGTTTCGACGATAGGTCATTGTCTATCTTATAATATATACATAATTTTATGACTTGTATCTTGTCTGGATAAACATAATTACTTCATTATTCATTAAAATAGTCAATTTTCTTCAAATTGTCCTTAAAACAAGGATACCGTCAAACATACAGATATACTATATAAAATATACATACCTAATAAAATCTATACGTATGTTTAATAAATACAATTATTCCGATAATATATTAAAAGAACTTGTCAGTTTTCTTAAGATTATAGAATTTTTATTCATGGGAACCATTTCCGATGTTTTTCTAAGATTATATGTTGGTACCCTTATACCTATATTATGTAGGCAGTATTCGCTACTATATCTATTATCTAAAATTTTCTGAATAAAGTTTTTCTCTATGCAATAGACAACGTCATTGGAAGATACATATATGGTTTATGAATCACTATATACTATATCATCATACGTACTAGTTAACAATAAAATTTACATTCTGGTATCAGCAATGAGCACATCAGTTTTGGAATTCAACAAATTCATTCATGTTCTAAAAAGGCATTGCCACTTGACCGTTATCTAATTTAGTTATAAATTTATCCATAGGCAAATTATACATGTAGATTGGTAAACATGTTCATAAATGTTTATACACTTATTTAACTTTCTTTGATTTTAGATAGTCTAGAGTATGGTTTATCCATTTGTTTACACGATCTAGTACTTTATACATGTATATTTTGCATTTTAAAGCTTTGTAAAAAGTTCTGTTTCATGTACGTAGATGAATACAATATAATTATACATATTAACAAGTCATAATTTTTAAATTAGCAAAAGTGGTTTACAATGTTCATTGTTGGATAACCCACAAATTATTCTAACATTTTTTAAAGTAATAGCACATCATTAATATGATTGGTGTTACACCTAAATATTAAACCATACACTAATATAGTTTGTAAAAATGGCAGAATAAACAGTTCGTAAATAATTATTTGGCACCGTAACCTAATAAACCGTGGTATCATTGTAATAAACATAATTGTCTTTGATAATTTGCTACATTAGGACCTATTTTAAATGATGCTCCCAAGACAATTTATTATCTAGCATAATGCCACAAAATTTTTTATTGTCCGCGCCTTTGTTAGGGCAGTCTTTAGGAATAAATAATATTTGTTTAGTTTATATATGTTTAATAAAAATAATTATTTTCAAACCACTTCGTGGCTTATAACAATATATCTTCACTTTGTTTCTCAAGGTCTGTTAAATTGTTGGCTGTGTTCAGAAAAGTTGTATTATCAGCATACAGGATCGATTTGACACCGATACTTACTGGTAGATTATTTATTATTAAAATAAAAAAATAACGGTCCCAAAGCAGAACCTTAAGGAGGTTCACCATATCTCACAGCGCCCTAGCGGCGCAACCTCGTACTGCAAGTACATGATGCACAGAAGCACAATTCTGGTTATTTTTGGGTTCTTCCGCATATAGAATAAACTTGATTCTATTCCAGCTTAATAACTTAAAGTGGGAGTAACCTCTTTAATAAAATAGATTCTTCGATTGATCTTGCGATTAAATGGGAGCATAGTTGTGCACTAATGGGCTGTTGTACCACCACCTTTATTGCGTGAGAGCTGATCTGCTTGTACGAAAGAAATTTCTCCCACAGTACAGGAATAAAGGCACGAAAACCATATTTTTCTTTTGTTGTAAAAGTATACTTAAATCATGTTCTGGATTTAAGCACACTGTTCTACGAGATCAAAATATTGGATTTAAAAAGAGTCTAATATGAGACTTACAAGCATCATTGAAGAAGGATGAGCCTTGCATAGTTATAAAGTTACTGTATTCATAGCATTGTTTTTTATCCTTATTTTATTATACAAATCAATGATTTTCGTGTGTGTATGGTTGTAGTAGAAGAATTTTAGTAGTACTGTAGAAGTTCTACAATATTACGAGGGTTGATCAGAAAGTAAGCTTACAAAGCCTGCAGTGAAACGTAGATATAATTGCAAATATTACTTTTGTATAGAGCAAACTGCTGATTCCCCATTTAAACTGAAATTTAGAACAAGAAAAAAGGCCTAAAGTTTCTCAGCGAAAAATTAAAAAAAAAAAAAGGCTTTTCATCTCTCATGTATACTATTTGTCATTTAGTTCAGTAATCTTTTCAGAAGGAAAAAATAATCAAAGGTCCCCTTCCCCTTTGTCCTTTCGTTCTCTCACATTTTATACTTTAGGTGACAGTCGACCACGCGGTTTGATAGCTTTCACACTTCCAAACTGTGTTGTACAGATCCAGAGAAAATAGTTTTGAGCGACTCCTTCCATCCGCCTGTCGGTGTAATCAAGGCATCAAAGCAAAAACTGTGAGAGATAGCAAGAATAATGCAGTATTTGCTGTCCTATAAAGCTAACTTTTTCCTCTGATGAGTGAGAATAAGGAGGTCGCGGTAGCTCGGTAGGAGAATGTTTCTGGTGCGTGAGCTCCTTGGTTCGATTCCAGCTCGCGTCAAGCGGCCTTTGTGGTAGACAAAGACTGTGTGGAGTTATTTCTCGACGTTTTCTCACTTTCTTCATTCAATTTCGTTCATTTTCATCATCACTATCCTCTTTAGCCTATATGGCATAACAATTGGACGTAAAACTTGAAATATTTCGTTTCATTCCAGAAATATTTAGTTTCATTCCATTTTTTCACCTCTGAGAATAAGTAAAAAAAAGAGGGGACGACGACTCATACTCTAATACAAAGATTTTGGTTACTCCGGTTTTAATAAGTTTTCCTAATCTATTTTATGTCTTTCGTGTTAGCCTAATACATGTGTTTTTACCAGTAAATGCAGCTTGAATACATTATTTCACGGTATGTATGCGTTTTTTTTCTGGGTACACATACGCTATAGATATTCCCAGACGCGTATCTGATTGTATATTTAGTTAAGTGTTGGTAACTCCATATAATGTTCCTTGTTTAAAATATTGCTTTATACAGCATTTAGAGAATAAATCTTTATAACACCTAGTAAAAATGTTCGTTTTACCTCAAAATTGAGCACAGAAAACGAGGCACGTTGTATATGCCATCAAATACGATATTATTATTATTATTATTATTATTATTATTATTATTATTATTATTATTATTATTATTATTATTATTATTATTATTATTATTATTATTATTATTATATTCATTGTCCCAAGAAAAGTTCATCTCCGCCTTTTATTTGATATGGAGATAGTAGATCTTCCGATTTCAATGTTCAGCCCCTAGATGGGAACTTAATGGTACGAGTCCTCTCGTAGTTTCCAGTGGCGTACGCAAATTAGGCTTTCAAGGTTTTTAACCCCACCCCTTTCAGCAATATATTATGAAGAAGTAAACATTAGGCTACTATATTAAAATATAAACACAAAAATCACTCATGCCCCAAAACGATGAGAGCTTAGGCGCTTTAGCACTACCTCCCTTAAAGAAATTATGTTCACCACTGGTACTTTCACATTGTGTGACTAAACATCGTTATCTCGTCGCAACAGTAAATTATATTGTCACATCGATTGCCATACTTTTGTTGCAATTTTAAAAAAATGAAATGAAATCTTTAAGTTTTACGTCCCACGATTATGCCGGTTAGGCTAAAGGAGACAGTGATGATGAGAGATGAGTGAAATGGTGGAATGAAGAAAGTGGGAGGAAACGGAAGAACCCCGAAAAAACCCACGAGCACGGTGTTTGTCCACCACAAAGTCCACACGGCGCGAGCTGGGATCGAACCAGGGATCCCAAGCACCGGAGGTCTACCACTGAGCCACCGCGCCCCCTTGCAATTTTAAAGTTTATATATTTCTCATATTAAATATTTTTTACGTAATATTCAATTTTGATCGATTATAAACTGTTAGGTAGATTTTCTTTTATCTGGAACAAGACCAACGTGAGAAGTATAAACAGTGTGGACACAGGTTATTGACTTCTCCAGAACACAACATAACCTTGACCTTGATCGATGTGTGTACGTGCCGGATGTAACGTTTAGAGAGCTTGGAGGTTATTAGTCAACGGATATTACCACAAAAACACCAGCCACTTCGCGTAAACAAGAATGGATATAAAAAGCAAAAGTGTGAAATGAACTTTTCTGAATATTATGCCATGTAAGGGTTTTCTTCCCCATTGGCCCATGATTTGTCCTTCCAAAATTCTGATATGCCCCCCCCCCCCGCACAAAATGGGTATCCGCTGTTAAACTTACTGAGTGGTTTTGACCTTCAATACCCTCTCCTCTGGGTATGGTATATTACGTACACACGGAAAAGAAAGTATTTGACAGTTGACCAATTTTCTTTTGCCAATAACTCGGGAACAAATGAATTAATTTGAATCTTTTTGTTGCTATTCATAGGATAGTTTAATTTGATAACTTGCCAAAATCGGTACTGTAATAGGTTAATTTAGTGTTGAGTTATTATTAAGGAAAGAATTTTGCCAACTGAAGAATACTTTGTTTCGTGACTGTACAGTAGCTTCGATATGAAAGGTTTAACGCGGAATACAAATAGTATGCATCTGAAGTAGGAATCAAACCCGAGTCTCCAGGGGCCCATCCCTCCTCAAGGACTTAGGCGCAACTTTTACCAACTTTATCATTCTCTCCCTCCTAATTTACCATTCTTCACTTTAATTTACTATTTTCAATGAAATATTATGCTCCCCCTCCTCAATATTCTCATGGGTGCAACTGCCTGTGGGCAATTCTGTTCTGAAACCAACGCAAGAAAATTACTACTGGATTTTCTTCGGGTTGTTACTTGGAGTTCTAAGTCTCTTTTTCTTCAGCATTGAGCTCCCATCTGGGGTTGAACCCAAGTATCTCATCCTAAACTGTTGATATAAAGATGAGGGCAGAAAGTGTTTAGTTACACGCGTAAATATGTATGCACGTGCATAGTTAATTGAAAGGTTGATGGCGATGAAGTTACTGACTGACAAGTTAGAAGAAATAATAAAACACGTGGGAAGGGTTTATGAATAAATATACATGGCTGTCTAGATTTTGAAGATGTACAGTCTCGTTAAAAAAAATGGTTACCCACCTTTGTTTGAAAAGCCTTGGACTCTAAAGTTGGAATTAAATAAAACAAATTTGGATTTTCTTTGGCCAACTGAATTCCTTATGTAGAACCAAAGTACCAGAATTTCCTGTAACGTATGGTTGCCAGAAAATGGGTTTTTAAAGCAAGGTGGCTGGCCAAGATGTTTTGAATAAGGATGTACAGGCTAATCTAGATCAAAGGCTAAATCAAGTGGCTAACGTGTTTTTTCGTGATTCTTGGATCGATTGCCGGTGTGCGTGCTTGCTTTAGATATAAACCTGAGTAGGGTTTAGATCTCACTTTAAGCAGTAATTAGGATATCCTTTGTGCTGAAAAGGGATTTTGAACCTCAATCAGTTAATCCAGATTATAAGGAAACTTATTTGTTTAGACTGTAGAATCGAAACTGTAAACGTAAATCTCATTTGGGGGCTTATGTACGTAAATACCATGTTTCCAGTTCCATGTATTTCTCTTCCCTGAATTAGCCCTCAAATATTATGTAAAAACAAAATGTAGGAAGTAATTTGATGTATCATTATAAAATATTCAAGTATGTTTCATAACAATTATGTATTGGAAATTTTTGTAATAAATCTCCGTGTTTTAAGTAACTATCCTGTATCTTTATAGGCTCCTATTGTGTTTTATTATAGATTTCAAGGATGTTTTGGGGGCATGGTGGCTCAGTGGTAAAGCGCTTACCTCTGGTACGTGGGGACCCTGATTCGATTCCTCGACCAAGTGAGTTCGTAGTAGACATCATGTCCGTGGGTTTTCTCGGGATACTTCCCTTTCCTCCTACTTTCTCATTCCACAATTCTTCCATCATCATTGACTTGCTTTAATCATCGTCTCTCTTAACCTCAAGGACATAAACGTGGGATGTTAAACTGAAAGATTTTTTTTTTTTCAACGATGTTCTGTCTTCTTGTTCAGATCCGGTAAACGCAGCTGATTTCAGTCTATCCTTGTTGTGTGGTGTGATGTAGTGTGGAATTTCTCCAATATGGGATCGATATCTCGATCTTACATTACTAAGATGAACATCCTGGCTTTAAACTATCGTGTTTAATGGTATCGGACAACTCGAATTTGACCAACATTTTATTCGTTCCGTTTTAGAAAGACTTTTGGTTTTTCAGTCTGGGTCATATGGATTCGGATTCACGAAAAGCTGTTATTGTAACTGCTTCGGTAATGGAAGGGAATAACGTCAGAACTTTTAAAACGAGATAGAACGAAAACTACAACTTTTATTATTATTAGAAACAATCAGTACAATACCATTAAGTTTTGAAGATTAAAAAAAAAAATCGTTCAAATGTCCTCTATTTTGGGGGGTGGAATGGATTCCTACGGTTCAATTTCGTACCACTTTTGCACACATTGCACGGTAAATTCGCAGTCGTACGTTGAATGTTCCCGTCCGTTTCATGAATTGTTCGTGCCTTATTCTAATAGAGCTAAGACTTGAATAACTACGTAGAAAATAATCCATAGGGAGAGATCACATAATTGGGCGACCAGTCCACATCATTTCTCGACAGAACCAGAGGAGAGAAAACATAATGCCATTATTTCCTTTTCGCATAACAACAATAAATAATAAAAATAATAAAATAAGTTTTGTCGACCAACAAGGTTAGGACGTTATCCTGATTGATTTATTCGAAAAGGGAAAGGCTGTCAGTTCTGAATACTAATGCATTCTTCTACAACTTTTACATGAGGAAATCGGAATTAAAAGACCAAGAATGCTGCGAAGAAAGGTATTGTTTCACCAGGACAATACGCGTGTTCATACTCATACATTCCTTGCATCCATGGCAGAAATTCATTCCTGTGGGTTCGAACTGTTGCCACACCCGCGCTGTTTGCCTGATTTGCTCCCTCGGATTATCACTTGCTTACAAACCTGAAAAAAAAAAAAAAAAAAAATAGAGGATCAGCTATTTTCTTTGAGTGCAGAGTTGAGAAGTGGTGTACTGAGGTGTTTTGCACGAGGACGCGAGGAATCATTTTTTGAAAGTGGTATAGAAGCGTTACCGGAGAGATAATGTAAATGTATCTCGTTCGAGGGGAATTACGTGGGAAAATAAAACAACTTATCCGAAATTTTCTAATTTTGTAGGTCAGGCCACGAACTCTCCAATCCACTCTCGTATTAATATTGTGGAATCTATTTTTGGGAATTTTGTAAGAAAACATTATGCTTTGATCATATTGTAGGAGTGTTTTTGTCGTTTAGAGGAGGGAGACTATGCTAATAGAATTCCTTGTAAAATTATTTGTGTACTGATCTGGCTTTCAGTCCTTGAATCTAAACTCAGAAATATTTTTTGTTGTTATTGTATTATGTGCTCTAGGAATGTTTGCATGGTCACTTTTTCACTGTTTTAACATTGATTCCTTTCATTCCAGGAATCAGCATACTGTGTTTGACCATTCAAGTACAAAAAAAGCCTTCACAGTTTATTTTCAACATTTTGTCCTTCGGATGTTTGGAAAAGGTATCCGGAGGGACTGTTTAGGTCACTACACTCTATTTCTGTACTGCGTTGTTCTGATATCGTCACAACAACCCAAAATACATTGTTTTGACGGTGTGGAATACAAAATTCTTAATTTCGTATGCATTGTCTGTCACGTACTCGGCTTTATGCAAAATAAATTACATCTGAATATGTTATTCAAGATACGAAAAGATAAGAATATCAATGTTACATCAAGCATAAGTGCTTCGTTACCTAAAGCAATTCATCTTTTGTCACACCTGGTATCAGCAGCTCGATAAACTTAATGGGTATAGCAGCAGTTAGGGGGGAAAAAATATGCTGATATTCGTAGAGGCAAACGCGCCAGTAAAGAGAGAGACTCAAAATATATGTTGTTAATATAAACCTGTCATTCCAGACATTCATAGAAAGAAAAAAGAACAACTGGATCGTGAATCGAATCCGGGTCTCCGTCGAACCATGTTAGTGCGTTAATCATTACATTATCCAGTCCGCTCCCTGGTCAAACACATTCTTTCTTCATCCGTACAAACACCGTGTGCGTGTATTTTCTCGGGGTTCTCCCGTTTCCTCCCACTTTCTTCATTCCACCATTTCATTCATCTCTCATCATTACCGTCTCCTTTAGCCTAACCGGCATAACCGAGGGACGTAAAACTCAAAAATTTCATTTCATTTCTTTATTCATCCGTGGACGACTCATTTCTCTGTATCCAATTCAGTGAGCTACCTTGCGAAGCTGAGCAAGTCATTAATAAAACTTCATCCACAGAGAATCAAAGCCAAAATCATGTAGAAGGGATCTGAGATATATATATATTTTGATTTTTTTGAGAGATTATTTTTAAATATCTGTTTTTCTCTATAAGAATTCATGTCAAATTATTGGATGGTCATGAATTTTGTGGAAATCCATTTTTGACAACAAGGAGAATACCATTCAGTAAAATTTTACGTTTTTTTTTTTTTTTTTTTTTTTTTTTAATACTTGTAGTGTAGGTCTATATCATATCAGATTGTGTATCACGCTAATTCCTAATACAAAATAGTCACGCGAATAAACGTCGTTTCCTGCACTGCCTGTATAACGAAGTCTTTGAATAATTGTATAAATCGTCATTGGAATAATCTCAAAATTTGCTTTTTGAGTAAACACCATTACTTTTACGAGATCTACCGATCGATCTGCCTCCTCATCAACTCGATATCGCAGAAATGAAGACTTTCTCGACTATGATTCTTACGGATTCTTACAGTGATCGGCAGATCTCGTAATATCAGATGAGATGCTGGTGTTAACATCAAAACATAAATTTTGAGATACATCTATTAGTTGTTCAAATGAAGAGAGATGGTATGAAATTTGAGGTAATTGGTGGGCAAATTCAGAAAAATAAATTTGTTAAATATAAACACGTGGAGCTTTTAAGTTTGATTTTTATCTATAATATACAGGCTAGGGAGCACAATAAATATATATAATACTAGATGAACCTGCGCTCTCTACACAGCACATCATTGACATACGAGTACGAATCTCCTTATCATTCCTCACAACAACTGTGCATGTCTTTTTCGGCAAAGGGTACTATAAAAGGGAGATTTTTTTCGATTTCTTTTATCAATATCTCGCACCGGTTGCAAGATTTGAGCCTACTTCCGGTTGAAGTATCTAATTCATGTATGATTAGTGTTTTCTTTCTTCTTGTATGCAGTGTGTAATAAGCAAATACATTACACACACAATTAATTGTCAGTGATATATATGGTGTTCATTGGGCAAAACACTCAAAACAATAAGGATTCATCTTAGACTGGAGAAATGATTATCCTTCGTTTTTCATTATCATTAGGCCATGAAACAAATGCCTAAGAGATATATAACCCCTGTGTACATATATGTGGTGTTGGAATGTATAACTCGTAGGGTAATACTTCATTTCTAAAATTTCAACACTTCCAATGTATCCCTAAAAATGTAATAAAGAAATAACGGCCAATTTTTAAATATTCAATTAGAACTAAACAATCTACACAAAATTTGCAATCGATCAGTGAAAACGGCATCTTTCTAGGGACTATGGTTCCCGAGAACTCTCTCTGTCGAAAAGATTGGCCACAAACGTATAAACCTAGCATTCTAGTATATATGTATATAATATTAGAAGAATAGATTGGAAATCAATGTCGGACTCAATTTTACTGTGTTCATCATAGTTGTGCTGTGTGTGTCATTTATAATTACTAGTTAATCATACAAATCAGGGGCGTCATTTCAGACTTCGTTTGAGGGGAGAAGAGCACCACAGACATAAAATTTTCACGTTTTACTAGCTGAACCTGCGCTCTCTACACAGCGCATCATTCGCATATGAACATAAATCCCCTTCTTATTCCTCACAACATCTGTACATGTCCCTCTACAGACACAAGTGAAAGACATATTGATTTAAAAAAAAAAAAAGTCAAGGGGTATCATAAAGGGGAGACTTTTCGATTATTTTTTCTCAATATCTCGAACCGTTTGCAAGATTTGAGCCTACTTCCGGTTGGAGTTTTTAATTCATGTATGACCAGTGTTTTCTTTCTTCTTGCATGCAATATGTAATAAGACAATACATTACATACACAATTAATTATAATGTCAGTTATATATGATGTTCATTGGGCAAAATACTCCAAAAATGAAGGTTCATCTTAGACTGGAGAAATGGTTATCCTTCCTTTTCCATTATTATTTGGCCATGAAACAAACGCCTGAGACACATTTAAGCCGTATATACAAAAATGTGGTGTTGGAATATATAATGCGTAGGATATGATGCTTTAGTTTTTTTTTTTTTTTTTTTTAATTTCAACACTTCGAGTGTACCCGTAAAAATGTAATAAAGAAATAGTGGCCATGTTTTTTATATTATTATTAATATTCAATTAGAACTGGACAGTCTATGCAAAATTTGCAATCGATCAGTGAAACCGTCATCTTTCTAGAGCCTGTAGTTTCCGAGATCTCATTGTCGAAAGGATTGGCCACAAAAATATAGTTTAAAAGAACTTCAAGGATGGCAGCGCAATTAATTTGCATTGATTTTGGAGAAGGCTTATTAAAATACAAAGGCTTTGAACAATAGCTTTAAAACATAAAGTTTATAAAAAAAAGATGTATTTAAATAATAATTTATTTAAAGTACACATACTTTAAAATATTGTCTTTGTTAAACGTGAAATCACAATAACCGTAAGTCAAAGGTTTAAAATCCAAAGTTAGAGGTTGGAGTTCAAGCATTTTTATAGCTAGTATATTAGTAAACATCTATTAAAGTATATGTATTCCTCAAATTCTTGAAGGGACAGTTGCTCCCTCCTCCTGTGCCCTAATGACGTCCCTGATATAAATATGGATAGCACATACATAAAATAGCACGTGCATCTGGATTCGATTCCCGAAAGGAGATTCTTTTCAGTGTTGACCAACTTCATGATGCAATTGAACTTATTTAAACATGAGATATAACGAAATCTGGTCTAGAATTCCAGAATGCGCTGATTACGCATCAACCAATAAAATTAGTCATAGCCTTTCGCAGAGTGCAGTACCAAGGATTAGTTTGATTGTAGAATTATATATATATATATATATATATATATATATATATATATATATATATATACAAAAATACATTAAAATTGTTGCTTATGAGACTCCTTTATGATAATCAAGCCGTTAAAAAGATCTTGATCTTTTTTCAGTGAAGTGTGGGAATGCGAACCACTATATTTGTTTAGTTTTATGTCTCACAATTATAAAATAATAACCCTTATTATGCAAAAGAATTAAATTCAAACATATTCTTTAGGTAAGAACAAAGTATGGTGCCCAAACATTCCGTCCACTTCTCTGAAAAATAAAGTTTATAATGGCTATTGTTAAAGAAACAGACTGCAGTTGTTTTGGTTAACTATATTCATATTGGGATCCTTTAGGAAACTTGTAACTAAGCTACAAGAGTACTAATTACAGGTTTTGTTTCTCAGGTTTCAAGGCAACGATTCTTAATTGTCTGAGTAATGTTACGCTCCACGTAGAACTAATTTATCGGGCATTCTGTTAATGAACATAGAGCAGACGCCACCCGTAACAACTGGATCAATAATCATACGGTCGGCAGTCGCGAGTTTAATACCAAGTGGAGTAGAAGTATTCTGTTTATTTATTTATTTTAGGAGTACGGTTCATTTGCACTTCGATTTTATCTTATTTAAACAAAACGTCCTCGTGGAAAATGTAGCACCAGATTTTTAGGGAATAGTCTAGTCGTATTTGTTTTCATTTATATCACGGTTTCTCATCCTCACATGGTCAATGACGCACCACTGTAAAGTTTTCTGGCGTGGTCCTGACTTCTAACCCCTCTACCCTGAGTATGATCTTGCCTAAACCTTCTGACATTTTTTTTTTTTAGTGGAAGGTATTATTATACATCTTTTACTCATATTTTTAGTTATTTTCTGGTTAATTGTTTTACCAAATTTCTTGTCAACTCTCTTGAATTTCAGTGACGTACTTCAGTTCTGTTTGTTAGATACGCGAATTTTTCGTAATTCTTGTACATACCAGAAAATTACCCGGCACATATTGCATAATTCAAATCCTGCAGTAATGCATAGACAGCACGCAAGTTGTCTCCCTAACGTAGTACTATTTTACTTAGTTTCCTGGTGCGGGATCATGACCAGTTCATATGATAAGCTGTAGGACCTCGTCTCAAATACACTGACCAGCCGAAACATTATTGTCATGCACTACTTTTTGAATAAAGTCTTCGGACTGACGTAAAGGGCACATCAAAACCACTCCCTAGACTGTGACAGGGATCTCACTCAGTGTGATGCTTGTGCGTAAAACTGGGAAGGCTGGTGATATATCAGGGTTTGATAGGGCCGGATTGTGATAGTTAAACGAATGAGGACTAGCATCTCTGACTTACCGGATGTTCGCGAGCTGCCATGATTTGTGTCGTCCAAAGATGGAAAAAGGACGGTGAAACCAACACCAAACAAGACGTGGGGCAGCCACATCTAATTAAAGATGCCGAACATCGTGGACTGTCGAGGCTGGTAAAACAGAACACAAACTATGGCACAATTAACAGCCGAATTTAATATACTTCTGGACAAAGCACAAGGTGCCTGGGCGCACAGTTCACCGTACACTGTTAGATATGAGTCTCAGCGGACGATGTTCAAATGTGTAGGCATCATCGATAATTACTGGAATGGGCACCTACCCATCGTCATTGGACCTCAGACCAATGGCACAACATTGTATAGTCCAGTGAACCACGATACTGTCTTCATCACATCTATAACTAGGTCACAATTGTCTTCCAGGGGAACAGCTTTTCGAGACGTGCATAGTAGGTTGACAACAGGCCGGTGTGGCTCCACTTTGATCTGAGTTACTTTCACATGGTCATCTATGATTCTGGTAGTACATGTGGAGGACACATGAATGCTTCTTGCTATTGGTAGGTCATTACTGATCACGTACACCCATTCATGTCAAGTCATATTTCCATCTGGGGATGGTATCTTTCAGCAGGACAACAACGATCGTTGTAACAATGTCAACGTTGTGCTTCAGGGGTTCGAATAGCACACTAGTGAATTTCAATTGCTACAATGGCCCCCAATCTCTCCCGATCTTAACCCAGCTGCACACCTTTGGGATATCATTGAACATTAAGTCCGAGCTCATCTATCCCCGCCGCAAAATTTACAGGAATTACGTGAATTGTATGCGCAGATGTGCTGCATCATGCGTCCATCCACCTAGCAAACTCTCACTGCTTCCATGCCAAACCGTATTGCTAATGTTCTCCAAGTTAAAGATGGACATACCATGTATTAGGTAGGTGGTCGTAATGTTCTGGCTGGTCAGTGTCGGTGCTGAAAAGGACGTTAAGCTTCCAACCGAACCAACCATTTTTCTTAATCTCGTATCCAGCCCGTGAAGTTTATTTTAATTTCTTTTAAAATTTAATGTTTCACGATTACACACCGAAGCTGTATTAAAGACATTAATGATTAGATGGACGATAATGGTAGAATGACGAAAATGAAGTGGAAAAAAGATTCATCCCCCCCCCCCCCCCCATGAAAAACATGCACATGGTGATTATTAACTTAGTATACTTGCTACATTCCTCTAATTTTTCCCTATTTAGTTTCCATTCCTTTTTCCCTCTAAAGGTGCTAAGTCTGATAAGCAGCAATTTTCTTTCTCGACTGTGTGTGACATCAAGATAAACAGCGATGAGAGCGCCGCTCCTTTTCGACATTGCCCAAATATGATTGGTTGTTACTTGTGTAAACCATAGAATTTGAACTTCATAGAAGACTATAGGAAAGAATAGTTTGTATATTACTTGCTTGATGCAAGGGCATCAGTAAGAGCCAATGATTGGCTGATTGAAATGAAGAAATTGGAAAAATACGAGTAGCTATTAATCTATGAGTGAAGTAGCTTCAAGACCATAGACTCCGCAGTCGAAATTCTTGTCTGCGTTCCACCATCACTGCTTTGACAACCTGCTGATTTCGCTGTCTGCTCCGAGAGAAGGAGAGCAGACTATGTCGTCGTGAGTTGAAAAGAACTGTTGTAGATAATATACAAACCTATTTGTGGCTTTCTCAGCAGTGAGTGAATTATCCTATCATTAAATCACAAATGAGTTAATGCGAGTCAAAAATTCAGTCTTAATCGCCGATGGTTAAATGCAGTAAACTTAATACACAAATAGAAGACGTTTTAGTTTAATGTCCCACCATAGGCTGGTGAAGATTGTCTTCATCGCGATAAAACTGGAAGCAGTACATACTTACAGTGCGTATTGGAATTGCAGTGACCAACTTGGGAAATATTTTTTAAGACATTAAATTGGAATTTAGAAAGTCCTACCAAATATTTACTTCCATTTAGTTTTAATTTTACGTTTCACGATTGTGCGGTAAGTCAATGGACACTTGTCTCTCACCGTTAATCAGAGCAAATTACGTATACCAGAATCGAGCGCAATGCACTCGGCTACTCTGAATTCAATGTAAATTCAAAGTGTATAGTTAAATTGCTGGACATGTGAGCAGTTTCGTCTGCAAGAATTACAGAATAGGTGTAATAAGAAAACTTGATAGATTTACTAGCTGTGATTAAGTGCAATGGGAAAACTTCCACTTCTTTTTTCGTAATGACTTCTACCGCATGGAGAATTTTGATTCGAAATTGTTTGCCTCTTTTGTGTTTAATTCCGTTAGTATAGCTGCTTTTAAAATACCGACCTCTTAGCAACTTCTTGGGCTGGGAGGCCGATCAGAATATTATTTTTCTGTAACGTAGAAAACACTCATTAACATAAGAATAATTGTGCTTTAATATTGATCCATTCATTCAATAGATATACGGAGTTAGCATAAATGAGTCATTCGTTGTGAGAAGGGTATTTTTTCAGAATTATTACATGTACAGTACACACATGAAAGGTATATGAAAAGACCCACAAACTCACCAAGTTTGTACTTTGTGGCAGTACGAGGATAGTACTTGTCGAAAATGGAGGCAAAGCAAAAAAAAAAAAAGTTTTTCTGTGCTTGAATATGACAAATATTCGTCTGTTATAGCTATGCAACGCGTTTTCAGAAGACAGTGTGGAAAAGAACCGCCATGTAAACAAATCATTTTGAGGCGTATCAGCAATTCAAAGGACACTGGTTGCTTATGTAAAGGAAAAAGCACCTGGCCCCCCAGATCTCCAGATTTAACAACCTACGACTTCTTCCTGTGGAGGTACGTTAAGAATCTTGTTTACGTACCCCCACTACTGCAATCCTTAGTCGAGCTCAAAGAACGCATCAGTGCTGCAGTGGAGACAGTTGACAGGACTATGCTACAAAATATATGGAATGAGCTCGAGTATCGTCTTGACGTGTGTTGTGCCACCAAACAGGCACATATTGAGAGGTTGTGGTTCATTTCATATATCTTTCTTCTGTGCAGAGGTGCCAGTCCTCCCCAAAGGCTGTGACGCCAATCCCCCAAAATTAACAGTAGTATCCCCTCTCACATTTAATTTTACACCTCTTACAAGACGTGAGATCATTGGTTAAAAAAAAAAAAAAAAAAAAAAAAAGACTCCGAAAAAAATTCTTCTTATGGGTACCTCTGCATACCTCTGCATGAGTATTCGTGTATTACTTTTGAAAATATAGCCTTTTCATAATGAATCATTTATGCTAGCCCTGCACATCAAAGCATTTCTTCAACTAGTAACAAGTATTTAATGTCCATTTTCGAGCTACGTGCTACATGCGAGCTACATTTTCTTTATTGATTGAATATTCACCTTTGGTAAGAAACGTTTCAGGTTTTATATCAAGAAAATTAGCTTATTGTGGATACGGATCCTTTTTCCTATTCCATCGGCTCTCCTACGAATATTATTTCGTTTCTGATGTATTATATGCTTTACCCTGCGAAGCATAACTGTGGACTGCTGATTTAAAGATTTCGTTTATGGTGCTAATTAATTTAAGAAAAACTTGCAGAGGGGAAGATGATGTTAAAAATTGGTATGGTTAGATTATTAATTCCATTGGTGTGCTTTTATGGAGCTTTTAGTCAGAAGTAAAATAATAATATAATGCCTATTGTTTTAGAGATGTATACCATTGTTTACCATACAAAGAGGTAACCATTACTTCTCTTGTCCTTGCAGACGCTGATCAATATGGCCTACTGTTGTCTGATTCTTCTTGGGAAGTTCATTCAGAAGCTGGTATTTGGAGAACTGCGGGTGTCCGAACAGCAACACATCAAAGACAAATTCTGGAATTTTGTTTTCTACAAATTTATTTTCATCTTCGGCGTGATCAATGTGCAGTATATGGATGAAGTGGTCTTATGGTGCTCTTGGTTTTCTGTCCTTGGATTCTTGCATCTTTTAGCACAACTGTGTAAAGATAGATTCGAATATGTAAGTTACCAGCCAGTAGCTACTTTTCTTTTTCAACTTGTTACTTCATTTATAATGTACAGCAGGGGCGGCTTTAGGATTTTAATTTTGGGTAGGCTGCTTCCTCGCTTATGGATACATATATATATTTGATTGATTAATGACAGTAGGAAATTACTTTTACAGTAGTGATTGATGTTATTTCTTAAATAATTATCTACCATTAATATAAACAGTGGAAAATATATTTACTCTTTATTGTATTTTCTACCATTTATATATTTTTCAAAAATTTTGGGTAGCTCGGCCTACCCGCTAAGGCTGCCACTGACGTACAGTGCACCCACGGTTTAAGAATAAGTTTGTGAACAACTTTTCCCTCAGCTTACAAATAATATTTCAGGATACGAACCCGCACACACATCTGAACCGACAATTTCACGTGCCTAGTAATGCTTTTGCGCGTTTACCGTAACGATGATGAGAGTTCAGTCTTTCAGAACTAATTTTTGCTCATTTTTGCACCTTTTTTCAGTCCTTGTATTGTTTTTTAACTTAGTGTTTTTTTTTAATTATTTATGTTTAACTAAAAGGTGATGTTATTTTCATTCTATGTGCCGCATCACAGATAAACATGTAATAGTGCAAAAAACGGCCTATGTTTAGCAGAAGGGGTCCAGCTCTTTTCTCTAAATAATGTTACAATTTTGGTAATTTCTGTTCACATTCGGTTAGTTTAGAGTTGGTTAAGTTAGTTTAGGCTAGCTTAGGTTAGTTTAATTTAGTTTAGGTTAAGTTAGTTTATGTTAAATTAGTGTAGGGGTCCCCAATAATTTTCCAAAAAATGATAGAATTTCGCTTATTTCTGTAATATTAGGTAAGTTTAGGTTAGTTCAGGTAGCTTAGGTTAGGCTAGATTTGGTTACGTTATGTTACGTCGAAGTACTTGCATGATTCATTTCTCCTGTAAATTTTGTTTTTTACGTGCTTCTGGACCCCTTGTACTAAACATACTCCCAAAAAACATTGAGTTGCCATATTTCTGTGGCTAGAATGGATTAATTGTATTTACATTAATCCAGTGGAAAAAATAATTTCGGTTTATGAACAGCACTCGTAAGTTCGTAATCCGTGGGTCCACTGCACTTCAGCTGTAGAGTTTTATATTCCAGGATTTTTCTGTGTTTTTAAATTGTTTGCAGTCATTTTATGAGCTGAAAATATGCAAAGGTTAATTTAAGAATACATTATCAGTGACTTGAAGAGAGTGGAAGCTTGATTTTTAATTTATGTTTAAGTCTCTTTTCCCACAATACTTTATATGTGGCGTTTTGGTTAGTAAGAATGAACTCAACATATTGATTCGCCTATATTACCCTGGAATGCCTTGCATCATTGTGTATGGACTGATGTTTTTTTCATTTATTCATATTCAGTACATTTTGTCAGTAGTAGTTGATATTCCCTTTTCAGTTGCTTTCCTCAAATACTTCGTGATTCGTTAAATGTTGCTGCAAAATCTCCGTGTGCACACTAATTGAACAACGTAACAGTACCTTCAAGTTGAGATACCATTTATTGCAGCTTCAAAATGTCTTGGAAAAATCTCCGCAGTGTCAGAGAAAATATGTTTGTCCCAAGAGGGTTAAGAGGGAAAGGATTTCAGAAAGGGGTCTGAACCAAAAGTACCAACTGTTGACACATTTCTGATTGCAAACACTTAATTTCATTTATCCTCAACTCATGAACCAGCATAGAGGAGGTTGATAACGCAGGGCGTTTCAGTAATTGATTGTGACAATCTTTTAAATATATAACACCATTTGAACAATTATGAAAAACTATTGAGGAAGAAAGTTACTACTCTTAACTGTAACTGCCTTTAGCACCAATGAGGAAAAGATCTTTAATATCAAAAACAAAGGAGGCAGTTTAGTTACGTAAATGCGACTTAAAACAACAGAAATAAAAGGATAATCCTGCTGCAAGAATATAGTGTAAGAAAACAAAAAGAACTTGTCTTCTTAAAAACTAAAGTAACATAAGACCGTGAGACGGTAAAATTTTATTTCAAGGATATAGTATAATCTGATCCACCCTTCATAAAAGAAGAGGAGAAAAAAAGGTTTCTGGAAATACCTTGCAGCTCCACTTGTTGTGAGAAAGTGCATTCAAGTATAACATAATTCTAGTAATAAAACAATTCTCTTTTAGTTGTTAGAAGATAAAATTGACTTATATCAATTTATGTAATTTTTCTTGACAGTTTTATGTAGTACCTCGTCGGTATATGCATCATACCGATATTACGTAATTTCAAAACTTCAACACTCATGTGATACGTAGCCGAAGAGAGAGAGAAAAAAATGTATTAATTAATTGGCAGTATGTCGTGCGTCAAGCTTATCTAACAAACAAGAATTGTTGCTTTAAGGCTAAAGTATAGCAGCTTTATGTAGGTACCTACTATATTTGCTACGTTAAAAAAAGAAAAAAAAATCATTATTTTCCTCAAACGACAGCCAATGGCCATAATACAAGAACTAGGCAGTGTTTGAGAAGAACACGTGCTACCATATTTATTATTATTATTATTATTATTATTATTATTATTATTATTATTATTATTATTATTATTATTATTATTATTATTATTATTATTATTATTATTATAGAAAAAGAATAAAAAGGCAAAATACATGTAATATAGAGAATATATGTAGTTTTTACGTGTAAGGCAACTCCTATTGGAATCAGATGTATGGTATTGCACCATGAAGATGAGTAAACTTCCTGCAAAACTGCACTACATTTTACAATTTTATGTCGATGAAGCCGCAAATGCTGTTCAGACCCGCAAAGGAAGGTATGCTGTTTATACAATATCAGACAGCCAGAAGATGATTCAGTAGCTTTCGTTCTGGAAATGTCGATGTTCAAGATGCACCTTCAGTGGACGACCAACCAAAGCAAAAGTGGACGATAGACTATTCTGGGAAAAGTCTAGCAAAACCTGTATGTGAACAGTCAGACATCGCCACTGATCTAAACATTAATCACTAAACAGTGTTAAACCATTTGGAGAAAACTGGCTTAAAAAAAAAAAAGCTCGACGATTGGGTGTCACATGATGTGACTCATAAACAGTTTTACTCGATCGAATTTCTATCTACGAGTCTCTACTGAAACGTAGCGGACTAGAGCCATGTCTGAAGCGGTTGATTACGAGTGGTGAAAAGCGGATGACCTACGAGAACAATGTGCTAGAAAGATCATAGTCGAAAAGAGGAAAAGCTCCACACACACTGTGGAAAGCCCACACTGACGCCCAGGAAAAATATGCTGTGCATTTGGTGGGATTGGAAAGATATTGTGCATCATGAGTTACTTCCGCTTGGCAGAACGATAAACTGGACCTGTACGATCGACAGTTAACGCGAGTGCACTTCGCAGTTCAAAAGAAATAGCTATAACTGACCAACCAAAAGAATGTCACATTACTACACTGACAGTGCCAGACCACATAAATCTTTAGCAAATCATCAGAAATTAAGAGAACTTAGCTCGGGGGTTTAATATAGTCACCGTATAGTCCGGGTCGTCATCATTTTAGACACCGTCCTTCGCGACACACCCACTACACTTGCCACTTTCGTCACGCCTGCACCACATAATCGAACAGCAACAATTTGCCTCTTTGGAAATCAGAGAGGTCGTCCATGCTCGTCATGTAGTACGGAGTTTGCCCTAACACACCAACAATAACAACTCGGCGCTACGATCGCCACCTGAGCAGTGCCAACCCAGACATCTGACGTATTTCTAACTCTAAATGTTTCGATTAAATCGATGTGATGGGCATCTATATATACACACACCGAAATGGTGTATGATGAAAGTTATATCATAACCTTGTTGAAGTAAATGCACAGTCTTTATTCACAGTTCAGAGAAAGAGAAAAAGCGTTGTATAAGGAACCTGGCAGCACGAAAGAAATGCGTTTTCAGTTGGAGGAATACCGCCATTTCTCAGTTAAAATTTTCTTTGGCCTATCGAAAAGTTCCGTTCACGAAAAAATCGGGGGACAAAATGGAATAGTAGTAATAATGACCCCCTCCTCGCAATTAAATAAATAAAAAAAAAAACATTTTCTGATTTTGCATCGTTATTCACGAGCACAGTTTAAAAATAACGAACACTATTATGATTAGATTTGCGCAGTCTCTTTTATTAGAATACATTTTGAAATGAATTCAGAAGCCCATGAGCAACAAGTAAGTACCTACCTGAACAGTATTATTTCCAGCATTAAGATTGCTCTCAGCCACTGCGATTGTAAAAATAAGTTTGCAGAAGAGAATAAACTAGTGATGTTAAATATGACTACGTGTCAGAAAAAGGGGGAAAAATATCCCGAGACTGTAATTTTGAGAGAGTGGAAGATTTAACTATCTCCTTTGCCATTATCGCAGCATATTATTATTTTTATTATTTATTTACTTGTTTATATTAAAGGAAGAGGTAGATATTCATAGAAACATTTTTCTTGCTGAGAAAGAGCTCTTACTCCAGTGTGTATCACATAGTTTTTATTTAGTATTCTCAATCTTGGACTTAGATCAACAATAATTTTTCCATCCTATAACGTTTTCCTTCCGTAAATCATTTGAGAGAGACAGAATTGTATAATATATATATATATATATATAAAATATTAAACATGTAATACTGAAACATAGTTTATGAATTCATCGGAAAAAAATATGTATTTATTTCCAAACTGTACTGTACTATTCATATGTTAAAAGCTAATAAGTCACTTTCTTTTCAGTTATCATTCTCTCCAACAACGCCTCGATGGAGTCACATAAGGCTTCTGACACTACTGGCAGCCATTTTGGTTCTATCTGGCTTTATGTTCCTTATCTGTGCTGCAGTTGGGTTCTTCGGTGGATTCAATACGTTTGCTTTTATGGCAGCTGAAGTAAGTACTAGAAAAAAAATACAGAAATTGCTGTCCTGTTAATAAGAATGAAGTAGCTAACACAATGTGCCAGAAGTCGGGAATCCAAGAAAATATCCAATTCACAATATTCAATATGGTCGCCATTGTGTGTTAGACAAAACTGAAGGCGATATCTCCATCCTTTAATGATACAACAAAGAATGTGTGGAGTGATTTGTGCACAGCATGACATGGTACGTTTCTGAAGCAGAAGACTTGGGATTTCTCACTGCAAAACATGACGCCCAAATTGCCTTACAAATGAAGATTTAAGGGGAAAGGTCACGTCTGAACTCTAGGAAACTATTAAAGCAGCTCAAGTTAACCAATCCAATGCCCAGAAAATGTCTAGTTCAGGAAACGAAATTTGAGGTCGAATCCAGAAGTCAGTTCAAAGAGTTTGATCGCCAGTTTTTCTTCGCAGTTTGAAGACAGAAAGTAAGGCCAAATGCCTATCGTTAAATTAAAATCTTTTGTCAATGGCGACCTGGCTACCGCAAATCTTATGCCCTAATCTAGTTTACGTATGTACGGAAAGTTTGCCATTTTCATTGGTTTTGAGACTAGAGTGGATGAAGAAGCTTCTGGCTTTTAGGGACCTCTGTTAGAATATTACAAATGAAGGGTAAGGGGAAAAAAGAAGGAATGTCACAAAACTGCATTTTCGAGAAAACGGCGTTTTAATATTGCAAACCACGTAAGAAAAATAGGGTTAGTTAAATCTTTTGCCCATTTTATATGGACATTTCTACATCTACGCATGCATGGCATATACAGTCAAATAGAACCAAGAGTCACCAACAGATAGGGCAAAGCACCCGAAAAAGCACATACATGGACATTCCTTGTTTTTTCCCCTTACCCTTCAAATTAGCTGCTCAACTGTTGATGTCTACCGACTGCAAAGTTTGTCTACGATAGGTCCAATCTCCCTGAAGTATTGGATGAATTTCCCAATCATCTCTGTGTAATAAGTAGTTGTCGATCGTGGTATAAGCGGTTAAATTTTCGAGCCTCTTCCGTCTGACACTGACCTGCACCAAGCAAGATCATTTGGATGCATTCATCATTTCATATACGACATTACTCCAAGTCGCTGTACCAACTGTTAAAAAAAACCTTGTGATTTTCAACATATGGAGCTCTTTGTATGGACATCATGGTTTATCATTATATCTGTATGATTTACGTTGTAAAATCTTATGTCTACAATTATACAGATTGGTTATAAAGTGTGGAATCGTTGAGATAAATTTTAAAAGCGAACACCACTTTGTGCCCGACTTTGTTCATGATAACATACTCCATATGTCCGCCACTATTCTCGAACATTCCACGAATTTCCCTTGAATTTTATTAAGCATATGAGTAATCATTGCAGTGGTTATTTTCATATTATATACCTCATTTGAAATTGTAAAGTCCATTTTTAGTTGCAGTTCTAAACAGCAATCTCTGTTCGTTCGTCTTGTATCACTGTCAAATTACGGAGTAACACATGTGGCGGATAAACTAACGAAACGATCATTATGTAATTTCATTTTATTAATTCATACCCATTGTGTAACTTAAAAATGTCCTTGATAATAGTTTCTATGAATATTCATCGTAAAAGATCCATAGACGACACTTCCATGTATATTTGCTTAAAACCTTTGGATAATATACTGCTTATATTTTCAGATTTTACTGTGAATCCGACGGGTTATTTGATAAAACGTAATAAATTCTCTCATTTCAATCGTACGGAATAAAACTCAATGTAGACATATTATCAGTGTCCTAAAACCCTATGAGACAGTCAGACATTTTTTTTATTATTATTATTTAATTACTGAAACCAAGAACTATACAATTTCATATCTACAAAAAATTTGCAGACTTGTATCTGCTGTAGGAGGATGGAAATCGCAATTAGGCATGTATTCTTAGAGGACACTGAGAATGTTAAATTGTAAAGGGGTCAATCCATGCTAAATTATCGAGAAAAAAGAAAAATCGCCGCTCAACCTTTAAAAAAAAAATTCTTTTTTTTTTTTTTCTTCAGAAATGTTGAGTCGATATGAGTACTTCAAAACCACAAATAATTATTTTTTTTAACATCGCATGGCGACGCAGCGGCTGCCGCCATTTTGCGTTTTCTCGATTTCAGACGTTTACGTTGTTTTAAATATCTCCGCATGTATTTGTCCTAGTAAACTGAAAATTGCTGGACGTCTCCAATTTGTGCAAAGCTAAAACTTTAATTTCTTAACATTTTTGCCTAAAACAACTAAAAAATTGGTGAAATCAGGCCCTATAGTAGCAACATTTTTGAACATTGAAGACATGTTTAGGAAGAGGAAGCAACTGACGTAGATATCTGAATTTGTGTATGCATGTAGTACGGGGTCATAAGTTTATGCTGAAAAATTTGCAGATTTATATCTGCTCCCAAAGGCCTGAAACAAAATCGTAAAGTTGCGAAATTATGCCAATTTGGCATATTTCACTGTCCAATATCTCCAATAGACCTGGTTAAAAAAATCTGAATTTTTGGAAATAGTTACTCCTTCAGTATACCATAACACACAACAAAGCGCGTTTTGTGTTTTTGAGTGGAAAGGGGTCAAAGTATTAAGGAATGATGTCATACTCTAGGAGGTGTTTTATTCATAAATTCAACGGGAAATTTGTTGTTGTGAAGTAAAATAAAGTAGGATGAATGGTTGGTCCAGTCAAGGTTCTCAAGCTCGTTTCTTTCCTCTAGTTGTTACTCACTGTCTCATCACACCCACAACAGCACAACGCAGTATTCATTTTATACTGAATATCTAACAACAATAATACAACAACAATGATTTGGGAAGGTATCGGCCAGGGCTTGTTGGTAAGTACCATCCCGGCATTTGCCGGGTAGAACTGAGGAACACCCCAGTCAGGATGGGCGGCAGCAGGAATCGAACCCACGACCTCCCGAATGCGAAGCCAACGCTCTACCCTTGAGCTAACTTGCTCGGTAGAATGTATCAGCTGATGTGACAAAATCTGTAGTGAAATGTGTGGGTTGTAGCTTTTCATGCACTTCACTACAGATTTTCAACATAGGCTCATACACACCTAAAAATTAGGACTAAAAAGTTTTTAATTTAACGTCCTGCGGTTATGCCAGACAAGCTAAAGGAGAGGGATGATTGATGAAAGTGAGTGTGGAAGAAATAGTGGAATGAGAATCGGGAGGAAACGAGAGAACCCACAAAACTCGCGGACACGATGTGTTGTCAACTACAAACTCGATCGAACCAGGGAAAATTTGCATATAATACGTTTTCTACTTCAGTCCTTATATAAAACTTTCATGCCTCAAGTTTGTCTTTCTGAACAAGGCTTACGACTTAGCTGAAATGTACAATTGAAGACTTGACAAAACTTGAAGTAAACTTTGGGTGGAAATTGTGATTTATGTTCAGTAGCAATAATGATATAAAAATTTGCAAACAATTTAATGTTTGAACATTGAAAAAGAAGGGTTAAGGGTCTTCACTACAACGAAATTAAACTACCGCTAATTTTAGAGTTTTTCTGTAATATCTTCAAAACAAATAAAAATATTCGAAAAGCAGAAACGTAGTGAACTAGACAATACGATTTTGCAAGTGATAAATTTACCACAATTCACCTATCTGCTTTTGGTATGCCGCTATTTACAAAACCCGCAAAAAATTCTAAATCTATCTACAGTTCTAAATCAAAAGCAGATAAATGAGTTGTGATAACGGTATCACATGCAAAATCGTATTGTCTAGTTCACTACGTTTCTGCTTTTCGAATATTTCTATTTGTTTTGAAGATATTACAGAAAAACTAAAATTAGCGGTAGATTAATTTCGCTGTAGTGAAGACCCTTAAATATACGTTGTTTAATGAAACTGTACCGGTACTGAAATTATAGTAACACTCCTTTCATGCGTAGAGTAAAAGTTATTAAAACTCTTCTTAATATTTAACCTCTCTGCTAAAGAGAACTCAAGTTCCGATAGAAAGTAAAATATGTTTTATATATTACTTATATATAAACTGTAACTGTGTGTGTATCAAAAGAACTTCAGTTCCGATAGAAAGTAAAATCAAGTGTAACTTTATGTGTTATATCATCACGCCAAAACGGCTGAACCAATTTGGATGAAGTTCTATACAAAGTCAGGTCTCGATTCGGTGAAGACTTGTATAATTTTGCTTTGATAAGGCAGTTATAATAGGTTGAGATAATTGATCAAGTTGTCCATATAGTTCCGGTAATTAACTGAAATCGGCTGCTCAAATAATATATACTTTGTTGCAGCAATGTAAAAATCGGTCTTCTCATTGTTGATTTTGCACGTTGTTTTTGTTTATATTACTGATTATCATTGTTTATAGTTAATTTTCATTTCGTATATCCTCAAGAATCCTGGCACTAACCAGTCCACATTTTGTTTTTGTAACTATCGCTTGAAATATGATGATTGTTGATGCCATCTAATGAACAAAATTAGTAATAAACACAGGTGGGAGGTACACAGACGTTACAAAGCAGTTTCTACTACGATGCAAGCCTCAGAATAGAAGCAAAAAAATAAAAAGCAGAGGTGCACATATGTGCATCGATGGACTGAAGAGGATATATTTTTCAGCTACACTTTTAGTTATTTGTCATTCACTATCAGTGTAGTTTTTGATGTAAACTAAGGTAGAAAACTGTACTGATATACAAATCTCAAGGTTAAACGTTCAAAGCTCCAGGTGTCAATGTATTAACTAACACCTTTCTGTTCTCATCGGCAGTTGTATGTGGAGCTGCCCAGAGTTGGTTCACGTGAGTCTGTATATACTTGGGAGCGGAAAGTCGACTAAAAATATTGTAACATATTAAAAATCAGTCACGAATTAATATTAATTCTAATTTTCTTATAAAGTGAATTGTTCAATTTTCAACGAACTTAAAAAGTTCGTTACTGAATTTTCTATATCTATGTGTGTGTGTGTGTGTGTCTGTTATTTGCGATTTTTTCAATTTTGGGCCCTCCATTCAATAGAGCATTAAAAACTATCTGAAAGAAGTGATGGAATTTTTCGCGTCACTCTTACCGTTCCCGAAATACTGGCCAAAAAGTTCCGATTTCGGGAGATTTAAGGAGCCATATCTCGGAAACCGTAAGTCATAGAGAGATGATATTCTGCGAATTTTACAATTTTGTGCTCTCCATTTTGAGCATGTGTCTTCGTAAAACAAGATATCGTAGGAACTTTTAAAAGAACTATTAAAAAAAATTTAAAATTGGAAAAAAATTAGTACTCAAAGAAATTATAAATGGATATATTACAAGAATTGTTTAATGAGTATAACAGTAAAGTACATAGAACAATTGGTGTAATAAGAAAAATAAATTCTTTTAAAGTTCTTTCTGGCAATGCTCTTGGAGCATTCTTAACTGTTTTCATGTTGAATTTTGTAATAAATCTCAATTACAAATAAGGAGTGTCTTATTATAAACAATTGTATATGTATGTTTTTGTGTCTGTATTTCCATGTTCATAAGGGCTAGTGTGATTAACTTGCAGAACCAGTGAAAGACAGCAATTTATTACAAAATTCAAAATGTAAAGATTTTACAGTTTATCTTAAATTTAAATAAAATATGAGTAAATATTAATATGTGACTGATTTTTAGCGTGTTACAATGTTGCTTATAGCAAGGTGTTAGAATGATAATTCATTAGCTGTGGTTGCGGATAAAATAGCAAGGGTCAGATGCAAATGCGGGTAGAACTGCTAGTTCATTTAGCAATAATAATAATAATAATAATAATAATATAATGAGAGATTTAAAAGGATGGGGAAGAGAAATCCATTATAGAAATTAAAATAATTTGTCTTTTTATTTTTCAGTGTGTATTATTGACAATACGAACTCTTCACGTGATGCTTCGATATGCTCTGCATCTGTACGACGTAAGACAGCCGTGTGTTTGGGAGAAGAGAGGCACTGTGGTCTACTATACAGAGTTGTCCTTTGAACTGGTCGCCCTGTTAATTGATCTCGTTCATCATCTGCATATGCTTATGTGGAGTAATATCTTCCTTTCTATGGCGTCGTTAGTCATTTGTATGCAACTTCGATACCTATTCTACGAGATACAGCGCCGTATCAAAAAGCATAGGAATTATCTGTGGGTTGTAAAACATATGGAACAAAAGTAAGTATGATAATGTTAACTATGGGAATTACAATGAATTGTTAAATTGGGTCGTCATATTTTATATGTTAATGAAAGGAGGAAACAAAACTTATGTTTACACACCAAATCCTCTGTGGGTGCGAATTCAATAATATACAAAGAGTGAAAAAATGATTAACTAGACCGGGACTCGAACTCGGGATCTCCGGCATACGGTATTCTTTTTACTTGAATTTTAGTGTCATAAAGTTTACCAGAAGAATCACGAACCGGTCACGAAAAAACAAACAACTTAACAGAATACCGTTGAAACATTGTTTATACTATTTTCTAGTAGCTAACTTATATATACCATCCAAACACTCTTCTTGATAATTTAAGAGGGAAAAAGATTCTTAGAAAGCAGAATGATATGTTCGAAACAAAATATAAATCTTATTCTATTGGATGCCAGAATGTAAGTATGAACGAGAACTTCTGATAGGATAGTAGTTGTATGTGTCAGTGTCTGATTAAGTTCACCTTGATAATATTTTAAAAAGTGATAGTTTTGGCATACCTTTTTATTGCGTCTTTAAGAGTTTTCCTGAAGGATTGTGTGACCTTTCTCAACAGGATATAAAATTAGAATAACACTTTTAGCTGCAGGTATTCTAAAATTGAAAAATTGAAAAACTGACCTCTCGATATTTTTTTTTTCTAAAAGAAAAATTCTTGCTGACCTTACACATACTATGGAGTGCAGGAGTATCATACTCATATTAGGTACTTTTTTTTTAATTAATCCGAAAAGAATTTTGTAAACTCAATTTAAGTAACAAACTGACTCTATGGCTTAAGGAACATAAAGTCACATCGCTGCAGCAACAGAACTTTTCCATTGAATTTTATCCTATACACTTGGATTAGCCATTACATACTACCTAAGACTCTTCCTTATATTATTCTTCCACCTCTCTACCCGAAGTCTCATTCTTTAGGATTCCTCATAACGTCACGACATTATCACCCATTTGTTTGTTTCTGCGCACCAAACATTTTTTTTTCAAAACGTTATCTTTGAAAATGCTCAGTCTGTTCCTTCCACACCACGTCAGCGATACACTTTCCTATCCATAGCATACAGCAGACAGAGCTACGCTTTTGTTCATTTTGACTTTTAATTTCGTCGTTATGAGTAATGTCCATAAGAGGTTTTTATCGGAGTAGTAACATTCATTTGCCACCGTTAATGTGCTTTTTGGATGAAAAGTTTCAATATATTTTAGCCAAAAATTTTCTTGTAGGCATTATATCTGGAGAACTACATATAGTGTAGCCAAACTCAAACTATCAGTTAATTAAGTATGATGTGCTTATTCCATAGAAAACACGAAAACTTTATTTAGGGGCCGTTCAAAAATTTTGTGGCCCCTCATCCAAAAACTAATTATTGGCCAAGATCGCAGACTTTTGATCCATCTCCCTTCCTAAAATTCTTGTTATTATTTAGTGATTTATTTCCTCCTTAACTTTGTTCTTATTTGTTAGTGCTACGTCTAAGTATTTAATTTTACTCCTCTACGTTATCAATAGGGTGTTTCCCTATATACTGTCTCAAATTCTTAAATATATTTAGTCTTACGTATACTCGAGACTGGTTTCTTTACATGCCACAATTTTGTTTACATGCTATAGTATCTGTAGATAGAAGAATCTCGTTTAGAGCTCTATTGTTGCTGTCTTTCCTTTCGAATCGCGTGTATTTTTAAATGAAGTTAAAAAGTAACGAAAGCAAAGCATTCCTTTGTTTCAAATAGTAATAAATCCCGAAAGTATCAAACAGTTTCCTTCTTTTCAACTCTGCTTCATATTTACTAACCAAGGAGAGTAGAGAAAATTAGAATAATAACAGAAGACAGCTTTCTAGATGTCATCCAATAAATCTTTTTAAGATCTACTCACTACAGACTGCTTTGAATTTCACCACGCTCGATTCCATTTCAGAGTTATATTGAATATCATGGTTGGTCTTATTTTCCACATTTCTTCCAAACTATGTCATATTTAGCAACACGAACTACTGGACAAACATATGTCATTGTTTGGTATAGAAAATTTACTCAAAACGGTTCGAAATAAATGAATATTTTACACTTCAAACCAAATCAACAAAATTACACGAACTATTACAGTGAACCAAGTAAACTGCTTTATTATTTGAAATAAGAATTGAAGCTTTCCTGGCGGCGAATATTATCGAGATGTTCTCGGCATATCAGCCAGGTGAAGTCTGACGATAGAGCCGACGTTTCAAGAACTGACATCGTTCTCGTCTTCAGAGCGATTATACTGAGACCAGTTCGTGTGCACTATATATATAAAAGAAGTAAGCGAGGGGGGCTTAATTATTTGCTTTATTATTTGTTGTTTAGCATTCATCGTTGACGTTATGAAACCAAGCACTTTCCTCTTCGGAAAATCTATTGACCTTTCAGGCTTGAGTTTCTCTTCTAACAGGTCGTAACCTGAATCTGCAGAAGTAAACACGAAGCTTTTCGTTGACGATGATAAGCTTTATACGTTGAACTCACTATTGTCTGATATGAAGTTTGACAAGTGCAGTATATCAGATACAGCATCGCTTGTTCTGAAGTCAGTAATCAATGTATCGGCGATTATCTGTGCGAATCTTCGCTTGCAGTCGTTTCGTGCTCCAACTTGGATTCTGTTATGTTATACTCTATGAAAACTTCTACCAGTTCGCTGAAAGTCAACAAACAATCTTCACGTTGAGCTTTGACAATTTTGTTTCTTCAAATGTCGCTATAAAAAATACTTTGTTATACAAAACAACTCACATAAAATACAACTTATCTCTAGGGTGTCTCACATAAAGCTGAAGCGGAAGACAAGCAAGGCAGTAGTCGTATGCGTTTCCTTGCTTGGTTACTCAAGCTTTGGAGTGGAATCGGAGTGAAATTTAGAGTATTTTTGAGTAGACCATTAGGAGTTCTCTCGGGTGACACATAGATCATCACTCAGTTGTCGTAATTCTCCCTACCCTTCCTGGTAAGACACATCTGTATCATACTCCTAATCTTCTTGGAGATTCTGAATTCTTCCAAGATACGTCATTGCGTTTCACTTTTAATTAAGTCATTGAAACTCTGTGAACAATACAGCGATATTTGCCGTTGTTCTCTCATGTCTGTGTGCTGTAGAATGTTTGGTCTAGTGCTTGATCTGTTATCGTCTGAATCCACATTGATGATCGTATACATTCAGTGGCGTACGCAAGAGTGGGTTTCGGGATTTAACTTCCTCCCTCCTTGTGGCAGACATGGAGAAATAAACATTTACTAAACTAAGATATAACGTCATGAGTACTTGAACCTCCTTCACCCCTAGTACGCACGTATAGTTATAAAATGAATGATATTCCAATTTATGTCAATTGGCAAAGATAGGATAAAAATCACACAGGTAGCCACCATTTTATATCAAATACTGTGGCGAACACTGATTTATGTGAAGCGGCGGAATATGGGGTAGGAATCACATCGCTTATTATCAATTTATTTGGCGTCAGAGCTTTGGCAAGATATAAATCATAAACAAGCTGACTAGAATAGGAGCAAGTAAAAGTTAGCTCTATAAATTATGAGTTTGTCAAAGACATAGAGATTAATAAATTCTGTAATTGATATAAAGATTGCTTGAGAAAGTGATCCTCTTGAGTTAAGGTGATTTTCGGAAGGCAAGAAGTAGGTACAAATACATGGGTAAGATGGGTATATAAAATAAATAGTCGTAACCGACCTGAGAACGCAGTTCCTACCTCGGCGTCTCTAGAAGTTTCGGGTGTTGAATTCCTGGGTTACGATTGATGTCACTGAACACATTTCACTAACACCTTGGTAGCACAGACGCACACGGATCACTTGTTACACAGACGATGGAAATCCTTCACAGTATAACAGAAGATGGTTTCACTTGCGAATCGAGCGGCTGAAACACAAGCGACGTTCGAAGAGATCTTCTACCATGACATCATATGGGATGAAATACGCTCCTGGTTACAGCGTCATAGATGGAAGGGGTGCCAGCGAACAGTAGAGACGAAGCATCCAGCTGCGCGAAGGACGGCTCCAAGGGTGTTACGCTCTCCCCGATAGACTTATAGCTATACGACGACGATGTCGGTAGCCATTGATCTTAAAGCGAAAGGTGTTGGTGATGTTTCATTATGGAAATCAGGTCTGTTAGAATGACGTAGGCAACTCAGCAGGTTTAATGTTAAGAGAAATTTATTGGATTGAAGTTTAAGTCCATAAACCCAGATACAAAGATAGACATCATAATAACTTTGAGATCTAAGGAAAGGTTAATGAAAGGTAGGTGTCAAAATAACCAACTTCGTTCCTAGGTGTTGAATAATATTGGCGTAACACCAAGAAACGCACAATGGTAAGAGTTATTCAAGAGAACTATAGTGGACCTCCAAGTAGCAGGGACAAAAGTGAGTCGCGGGATGAGATAGATTCTCCATGAAGTAATATAGAACTTCCCAGTACTTGGAATCCACAAGCAACGTGCTGATACACAACTTCTGTAGAGGCGGAACTTGGTCTAGCATAGTAATGTTAATAATTCGTAGCACTGTACAAGCAGATGTAGTTAGTTCATCGGCGGTACGTGACGAAATGATCTGAGTCCACTCTAGAAAGAGACGCACATCGAATCCACTCGAGTGTAAGATGTGGTGAAGGTAACATGTAAGTTTAACCCTTTGACTACCAACGGGGCACATGTGTTTCATACGAATAATTCAAACATGGGATTTTTTTTTTTTTTTAGAAAATTCTAAAAAAAAAATGTTGTTCCCCCATCGGTTCAGATGTGACTAGGAGACTGTGTTTAGTTTCCAAAACTGTGTACAGATGTCAGGAATATCCCACATTAAAGGAGTCGTACATGTACATATATATATATATATATATATATATATAAATCCATTTAAAAAATTGGTGGTCAAAGGGTTAAACGAAATATCAAGAGTTTCCAGGCCAGTCCAAAACGTTTATCTTGTTCTCGTCGAACTAAGTCTTACTGGAAGATAGCAGATCTGGCTCGTTTGAGTTTTGGAACCACTCTGGACTGTACCACATTGTATTTGTTAATGGCCATAATCTCTTACATCGGGACAGGTGCTCTTCTTCCACTGTAGAAAAACATCCCCAAAATATCGTTTTTACTGGGTGTTTCACTAATTGGTGAATACGTTTAGGTGAAATGTGTTCGCCAGTTATTTGACGAGTGTGTTGAACCTGCACCTCTTGGACCAGAAAGTGGCTCTCATCAGAGAACCAGTCTTTCTTTGTCCAATATCTGTATTTCCTTGCCCATTAGAGACGTTTCTTCATCATGGCCATTGTCAGTATTGGTGTTTCAATTAGCCTTTTTGCCTTACTACAATTTTCCAACAAACGTTGACACATAATTGTCATGAATTTGAGTTCCTGCACGAACAAAATGTGAAGGTCAGTTTTACGAGTCCATAACAAAACCAAGAGCCATCCGTAGCATTTTCAACAGCATTTTGCTTTCATGCATGGAGAAATACAACTTGCTTCGTTCTTGAGCTTAAAAATTCCACTTACAACACTGGGTAACGCCACACTTAGCAGCAGTCTCTCTATAGGTTAGAGAAGCGTTCTCATTCAATGTCACAAGAGCTTGCATCTTTCTTGAACTAGTGTCCGTCTGGTATTGTAGATATAAAACATAACACGAAATGAGAAAATAATCCTTCGCATACCAAAGTGCACCAAAAGTCACCCACAATCACATCTAACAGTACGACATTCTAAATTGAAGTTTGATTCCATTAATTTGCACAGGGGTGTATATGGCCAATAAAAACTGTTTTCTTGTTCAGAAGAGCCAGAAATGCATTTACATTCAATTAGACGTGCCATGTATTTATTCTGGCATCTTTTTACATGTCATAGAATTACTGTGCACACTATGATATGAGCAGAGCACTTTTATGGAGTGGCTATAGCTACCAAAAATGGAATCAGTGGCTTTTATTTTTTCTTTCATCACATGTCTGAGGCCTTGGTTACCAAGTATACTTAACCTTCAAGAATACTTAGTTGTGAGTATAATAAGCTCTGCTTCATTCAAAACGACTAAAAATAAGTTTTTTAAGGAATAAAATTCTAGAATTCGGACGAAAGTCACGCGAGTGGGAGATATAGGCAAAAATCAGCCCATATATGTCAAGGTTAAAAAATACACACAGTCAAAACATGTTTTGTCTCTAAAATTAAGAATACATCCATCTCGTGACGGCCATTGAGATGCGAAGAGAGATTTTTCATACCTTCCGTTGAACAGGGTCATACAAGGTTGCGTTCACTTAAGTATACTGTTGTATATATCTTTAAAATTGGTTTGTTACTGTATGTATTTAAATAATGCATAATAGTAAAATGAGAATAAGGTATACATTCAGCATAATATTTCTTTCTCTTGCAGTTACCCAATGGCATCTGCGGAGGAGCTCGCAGCTAACTCAGATAACTGTGCCATCTGTTGGGAAAAAATGGAAACTGCTAGGAAATTACCTTGCAGTCATCTATTCCATAAGTAAGTATTACACGCTTTTACGGTTTAAAATCGCTTTCTTTGTGTATTAGAAAGAAAACTTAACTTAAAGTTTGCCATTGTAGATTAGAGAAACTCTATATTTTACTCAATGTTCCAGACTTCATGAATATGCTTATCATTTGCTGAAGAAGATGTATCAGTTTGTGAGTTGGACTTAATTATATAATGTTGAAAACCCCTCGTAATATTGAAGTTTTGAAAAACTTATCCCAACATACTTCCCAACTTACATATAGGTAATTTTTATTTGTTTTTTTCCCTTTACTATCAAAAAACAATGCTATTTATTGATTCATTCTTTGCTACAGCAAGAAGAAAAAACTTTTTTTTTTTTTAGTTTAACGTCTCACGGTTATGCCCTTTAGACTAAAGGAGACAAATGATTAATGAACGATCGTGTAACTGGATTTTTTGTGCTCTTCCTACGGGATTCGAACTCGGAACCACGTATATCAGAGGCGCACACATTGGTCATTAGACTAGCAATGAGACTGTTTCGCGGCAGCAAAATTAAGTCCATGCAGCCTTGTGTAAGCATGTGTTTTCAACATTAATATAAAAATGGAAATTACAAATAGTGTGTGAAAGAAAAAAGTTTAAATTACTCGCTGATCTAGCGGCTATCGCATGTGCCTTTGGTGCAAGTAATCCCGGGTTCGATTCCCGACGGAAGATAAAAAAAATAATTTTACAATTATTCACTCCCATTAATCATCTGTCGTCTTTAGACTAAAGGGTATATCCGTGGGACGTTAAACTAAAACAAAAAAAAGTTAGGACATAAGGTGAGTTTTCTTCCTGTAGTTTGTGCAAAAAAAAAAAAAAAAATATCGACGTAACTTCTCTCAAGAGTTGTCACGTGCTACAGACAGCTTGTAAGCAAGAATATATCACTTCATATGATGTCATTATATAGCGTGTACAATAGCTTTAAAGAAAACTGCTAATTTAACACATAGTCCAACATAAAAATAAACATCAAATAAATAGGTTAAATTACTTTATCATATTGTTAAAATCAAATTTTCTAGTTCAGTAATTTAAAAAAAAAAATGCAGAAATTATGAAAAATTGAAGTTTCAGTATAAGGAAATCCATATTAATGTGTTATAAAAAATTTTATTTACCTTGGTACGTAGTGGTATTTATACCTAGCGTGACCACGAAATTTTTAGGTCTGAATCCATTAGCTAAATGACAGAGTTTGGTCGCCATTTTTTTTCTCGCACTACAAAGTAAAGGCTAAAGTGCTTACCGTGAAACTAAAATATTTACGATCTGGCGATCGTAAACTTCGCACGCTGTGCTTAGCTGTATTTCGTCTTCCTACTTGCTATAAACATCCTCAGGCTAGTTTCCCAGAATTTCACAATTTACATGACTGTGCAAAGATATAAAGAAATGTAGTTCATAGAAATTCTTGAGAAAGCCTCAAGATGGCCACAGCAAATACGTGGATGAAATATAGCTAAGTATAAATAACATGATGCGTCGAAGTAAATAAAAACTTTATTATTAATTTACATAAAAGTGTGTAAGTATGCATACTGAAATTGGCAGTTGGTAGAAGCAGTCAACATTTCACATTTTCCACACAGTAGAGGTATAGCCCGAATACTGTGATTTAATACTTCCACTTCGATATTAGCCGTGTATTAGTATTGTATCTTTCGAATGGATATTTTATATTGTTGTTTCCTCATTTAGATTTCCTGAATCTCAATAATTATCCCAATGTTCATAACTATGAAAATAGTAATCAATTTTTGCTTTAAAATGTAACCGTCTAACAAGAGGGTTCTCTTGTAACCTAATTATTAGAGCTTTTCTATTTCAAGTGTGCCCTCGGAAAATAGTGAAACATACAGTACTTAGGTCCCATTCCCGCAGCCCTCCTACGGACGAAACATTCCCTGTGCTTTGGGGAAGAACCCTGTCCTCATTCAACTATTGAAGGATCTCGTCCAAAGCAACTTGTCTCTCCTCTTTCGAGGGAGATATGGGAAAACATATCGACAGCAGCGCCAACAGGGCACACTTGAAATAGACTGTAACACACATGGTTCCACTGTGTAGACAGGTAGAAAGCTGCTCAAGTTAAGGAGAAGCACCAGCAACAAAACACCAGCAACTCAGCGATGTAGCTGATGTGCAGTTTACACATCATTAAGTTTAAAGCCACCGTCAGCCAACTATAACCCTATGTGGAGTGCAAAGCTAGAAAGTTCAACATTATAATATTATTTATGAAAGGCGAATATTCAGTGCATCACGTTAATCCCTAATAGCAAGTAGTCACGCTAATCCCTAATAGTAAATAACTACACTAATAGATGTGACGACTGCGTGCTATAGGCAATTTGCAAATTTAAAACTATTGTGACCATTTAATTGCAACGTAATAATAATAATTATTTCAAGATAGAACAAGGGCCGTAACCATATCTAGATTTGACTGTTATAACCTGACCAGGAAATTAGTGCGGTTTTTCGTGGAGGGCGCTAGTGTTGTGTTTACATCAGTTTCTAGGTAAACGCGGTGGGACAGGGGAACGGAGAGCGTCACTCTGCAGTGTATCCAACGATTTTCAAAAGTTGCAGTTTACATGTTATAAGTAGCCTAATCTGTTTCGCTTAATAAAGAACTCCATAAATTATATAGTTGTTATTGAATGCAGTAATGGTTATTCCTGCAGTAATGCAGATGTATTGTGGATAATGGCATATGCATGGAAATTAACAATTTAAGAACAAGATAGTACACAAGTGAATTTCTACCGTGTATTAAGCAGATTATATAAAAAAATTGATTACGTTTTATTTGATTTCATTATAAAACAGTAGAAACCTGTAAAACTCAGTAATAAGATGTTAATGACTAAAAGTTTAATTATGGGTTGGTAGCTTAGATACTTGCGCAATATCTTGTAACTAAGTTTAAATCAAGTTAAGGCTCGCGATGCTTGTATTTGTTTTAATGTAGGTCTATCGATTGACAACTAAATTATTTTCTTGAGTTATAGCCAAGAAAGAATTCCGATACGTTTCCACTCGAGAACTGTGGAAGTTCTCTTCGTTGGTCTATTGGCTAGCGCATGTGTCTTTGTTGTACGTGGTTCTGTGAGAGCCCAACAATTAATTTTACAATCTTTCACTTTCATTAATCATCTGTCTCCTCTAGCATAAAGAGCATAATCATGGGACGTTAAACTAAAGGAATTTCATTTCATTTTTTCGATGAATGTTAACCCTTTGGGGGAAAAGGAAGTGAAGAAGAAATTTTCCTTAATTTTTTAAAGGGCTAGGGGATTGCATAGCTTGTCTTTTGGGATTGCCCTGTAAAACCTGATTACAATGCATCTTTCTTTTAGGATTATTATCGTAATCCAGCCTTTTGGTAAATGTGAAATAAAAGTATCGATAAAACATCAGCGTATGGGTAATGTAAGCATAAATATCATTGGTTCAATACACAATAAATTCACAACTTTTATTTATGAGTATAGAAATTCCCTTTGAACTCCCTCTGAATTTCTTTCAGACCCTAGGTCTCTTGTGACAAAGAATTAATTCTTCTATCTGTTTTCATACACAATATAATTTTGAAACTTGGGAGCCTAGTGTTGCCTTTGTGTCTGTAATACATAATCATTTGTCGATTGACTTCAGAAGACTGAGTTTAGCCTGTGAGCATAAGTTGCATATAGTTCAAACATATCAGATGTACGGTCTTGTTTAACAAATCCTGTGTGCACATATGAAATTCAAAGACAAAGGCAATCAATCGTCTTTAAACAGTTGTATTTTTATTTCAAGTGTAAGTACTAAAATGTACTACGTATAGTTCCAAGAGGGGATTCTTAAAAAAAAACAAAAAAGAAAAAAAAGAACTGAACTTAACGTACCTAACATTGGCACTCATCATCTTCTTCATGATTTGATGTAAGAAGCGGGCGCATGATTTCCGGCCAATTGTTTCATCGCCGGTATCTTTGGGCAATGAGATGGCAGTGGAAGACAAACTTCGTTCTTCTAACTTAATATTTTGAAAAACTTACGCAAGTGGTTTTGTTACTTAAATACATATCTATTCACTCTAATCAATTTCAAAAGTACCATTAACTTTATAATAACGTAATGAATATAAGAGTTACCATGAAAATGTATTTTGTATTTCTTTTTTAATATGAAATTCATTTTTTTCTCAATTTCACTGGAGCTATAAGAAATCAATTGTCAGGCTCCCCACTTTAAATTTTAATCGCTCTCCTACCGCCCCCAATGTAACATTGGGTTTATTTCTTTTAAATAATTTTTTCAAAATATAATAGAAATACTGGATTTTTAAATTTCCAAACCATGCTAAATAATGACAGGTTAGATATCAGAGAAAGTTATCTTTATCTACCATCTTAATTAGGGGCGGATCCAAATCTCCTTCGGAGGCGGTTAGATTATCAGTTTCTCTATCACCAGTCTTTTGCAGCACATCCGAAAATGATCTCAATGTAAATTTGTTACTGAAGGTACTGTCAATCGATCGATCACATGGTCCAAATTGGTAGCAATTTCGAAGACGCCTTATCTCAAAACTACACAATAAAACTTGCTTTAAACAATGAAAGCGCAGTTGCCAAAGTATAACTTTGATTCACAAAGATGAACTTCGAGGTTTTGTTAACAGATGAAGTAGGTAATCCTTACACTCTAATGCTACGAAGTTCTCAGTGTTCCTTTGTACAACACTGAGGTTAGTTTATTCGCAAGCTATTGCCAAATTAATATGGAGGGTGTATGTACTTTTTTTTTTTTTTTGCAGCCCCTTAAAATGTTCTGAAAATAACTTACATAAGTTTTGAAATGTGTTTGTCTTAACTTGAACATGTGCGTGAAGTGGTTTATTATGAACAGGGCAAAAACAACTGTAATAGATTAATTACAAGTAATCCGGTTAGAAACACTGTTGTTCGTATTTTAGTTCCAAAACCGGCCACCCGCACTCGTTCGCTGGTCAGGTAATAATATTTGTGTAACCGCAAGTTGGTTGGTAGACAAACTGAAAAAATAAATAAATAAATTGTTAAATGTAAGTAATCAGAGTTTTAATTAAGCACGATTTTAACTTACTCTACAGCTGGCTGAAGGCTAGGGCGCAACAACTAGTAATAATAAAGTAATAGTAGAACAATAATAATAGTGCTATTACTACGAGGGTGATGCAGAAAGAAGTAATGCGTCCAAGGTGATACTTTTGTGTTTGATAGATAGCTCCGATACAGGTATCAGTGGAAAGCTTGCAGTGTCAGCTACAAATGGTGGCACCATTTTTCAACATAGGCTCCATTACGGACAACACACTTGCGCCATCGCGAAACAAGGTATTTTATGCCGTTGGGGATGAATTGTGGTGGCTGCTGGCGTTACCATAGCCGAACTGCTGTTTTCACCTCCGCGGCACAACTGTAGCGTTGGTCCTTAAGATGATCCGTAAGTTCGGGGAAGGGTCAAAGTCGTAGGACACAAGATCCGGACTATAGGCAGCATAAGGCAGAATAACAACACTTTGCCAGCAAATGGGACAATTTTGAAGTTTTTTGGCGGAGGAGAGAACGTGTGGCGATATTCCATCGACTAACACTTCGTTTCCGGGACGGAATGATGTATCCACGATTCTTCGCCGGTGATGAACGTTTCTGGACGCACAACCTTCAATGACAGCTCGTTGTTTCAACCGAACGTCAATACTGGATGCTATGGATTGTTTCATTACTCTGGAACAAGAAGAGATAGGAAGATGAAACAAGTGACATTCTATAGCTTAAATATCAATGCATTAATGATAAACAGTTCAGAATGTTTGCAGTACTACTGGCCAAATAGTGGATTTGGAGACATTACTTTCTGAATCACCTTCGTATATGAAACATTTTGTGAACATAAAAAGGAGATTTTAGTTACTATTGTGTAAATGAAAACTTTCTACAAAACAGAAGATTTTAGAAAAATATGGAAACGAAAGAATAACATACACACTAAGAAATCTATAGAAGTTGATGAATGTTTGATTTTATTTCACTGTCACACATTACTTTTGGTAAATAATGACTTATTTGTTCATAAATTAACACTGTTTAATGTAGAAGTTTTCTGACTGTATTATATGAGGAACTGTTTCTGTTATCCTTCTTTCCTTATCTAATAATATGCTATTTTGTCATTTTCAGTTCGTGTTTGCAGTCGTGGTTAGAACAGGACACTTCGTGTCCAACGTGCCGAATGGTGTTGAGCATCCAAAGTCCCTCCAGCATGGACAGCGCTAGTCGTGTGGACAACTTATTGGCTGGAGATACCCAGGGAAACAACCAAGTGACCACGCGGAGACCCACAAATCATTTCTTTCATTTCGATGGTACAGTAATCAAAGCTTTTTGAAACTTTTTAATCTAGTATTTACCCGTTTTTGACGATATGTCGCAGTTTTCTATGGTGGTCGGCTTAAAAGTACATGTTTCTCCTGGAAAAGTAGCGAAATTGAATCTTTATTTTTGAGTCGTTTGAAAATATCTGAAGTTTGATGGACATTAAAAAAAAATGTTAAATTCATTTTTGTGCTTGTATTGAGTTCTATACTTCTTGATGTTGATCATTTAACTTCAACCTTTTCATTCATCATGATGATGGATGTTAAGAACATCAGTGTTTACATTATTAATACAGGATCCTACAAACTAAGAATAAGCAATTGCTAACATAATAATCAGATACTCACTTCAATATTTAGATCCAGATATTACTGTGGTGACTGCAAAGTTGTATGTTTCAGTTTTTATGGAACGTTCAGTATCAAACGTTACATTTTACATTTTCGTGTGAAGATCTGGTGATATTTTCTCTTAGTATTCTACTCAACTTTTCTGTGAATGACTGTAAATTGGAAACTTTTTAAAACATTGCAAGAAAATTTGAAGGAAGATTTTGGAAGTGGTTTAGTTCAACTTGATAGCTGAAATGGTCATATAATGAATTAATTTTTTAAACACACTTATAATCCTGTTTCTTAAGATAATGATGCTGTATTAGAGAACATCATAGACGTTCAGTTGATCTGGTCATGTTTGATTTGTTCAGTTGAAACATAGACTAAAGTGACATTGCTACAAATAATTAGGGATCAATCAAAAGATAGGATTGATTTGATTTGGAGTTTAGTGTCCGTTTCAGTAGCTATGTGAGACGTGGGCATCCGAACCACATGAGTTGCTGTCAAGAATCGAAGCCAGGTCTCCCACACCAAAGACGCTTACGAAAACATGGGAGCACTTGCATGGCTTGATATTTGAACGTAGTCAGTTTGAATCACGTGCCCGTTGAGTAGAGAAGAACAGTAGTAGTATGTTGTTATACGTCCAAGCGAGTGCAACGTAACGTAACTCAATCCTGAGTAAAGAGAGGAGGAGTTGAGTTTAACGTCCTTTCAGCAGCGAGGCTATTTGAGACGGGACCTATTGATTAACGTGGAATCCGAGCCACGTGAGCTCCCGCCGAGAATCGAGCCCGGGTCTCCCACGTCAAAGGCGCGTACGCTAACCGCTTAGCCACGAAGGAGCTCTCTGAGTAAAGAGAATTCGTTGGCGAGTGAAATCTTTCGTTGCATGTGATCAGTATTCAACGTGTGTGCCAAATTTCAAGATGGACAGGTATGCAAGGCTTAACAACCTGAACCTGAACAGACGCATGTAATCATTTCAGAAAAATATTGCAGCTGTGGATGTGATGGCAGAGGACAATCACTATAACCGCATGTGAAGGCAACGTCAGAGTCGAATCCATCCATAGCATCCTGCACTGGGATATCGGAAGGTGTTTACTGAATAGATACCCTGGTATCTCGCTGACGATCAGAAAACCGTACGGATAAGGATAGCCTGAAATATTTCATCCGATACTGCACGGACGGACAGCGTTTCTTGTAACAAATCATGGCTGGTGATAAAACGTTGTGCCATCGTTTCCAGCCGGTAACGAAGATGATGAATCAGAAATAGAGACATCTTGTGTCACTATTACCTTCGGCAAAGTTATCTACTCACACCGTAAAGTTATGTTGAAAGTGTTTTCAATGTCAGTTCAGTTTCTTATCATCACCGTCTCCTTTAGCCTAACTGGCATAACCGTGGGACGTAAAACTTAACGATTTCATTTCATTTCAAATCTAAAGTCTGTCTAGATAGTTTCTGATATGTAGAAAATCTTCATTTTTGAATCTTGCGCTGAATTTATTCATTTTCTGTCCAATGGTTTATAATACAATCCCATCGTGTACCCAAAATATTCCTATCATGGTTTAATTTAGGTCCCTTAGTTCTAATAAATTAAGATTCGTAAATTGATCTTTGTGTTTGCGAAGAGGTTCCAGGATAGTACTTAGCGTATGGTGTCCGTGAGGTTTTTACATAATCCTGATACTGCTCTTTCATTATTTTTAGAATCACTTATATGCTCTTTTATTCTAATGACAGTGTATCTTGTTAGTCATGTCAAGGTATGTGAGTTGGCATTGGCAGCTAACTTCATAAGTTGCTGAATGAACTTTTGCGTCGATGTAGTAACTTTTGTATTCAGTTACGCATATCTTTTAAATTCGCAGGAGAGGGGACACAGTGACTAAGTGGTGAAGCGCTTACTTCATGCGTGAGTTTTCTGGTTTGAGCCTCGGCTAAGTAAGTTTGTGGTGGACAATATCATGTCCGTGGGTTTTGTCGGGGTACTCCCGTTTCCCTCCCTCTCTCATTCTACCAATTTTCATCACCAGTCATTTGCCTTAAATCATCCGTTTTCCTTAGCCTAAAGGACATAATCGTGAAAGATTTCATAACACACAGAGTGAAAAAATGACCGACTGGACCGAGGCTCGAAACCGAAATTCGGGTATGTAAAGAAAAAAAATGGTTATGTCCTTTTATTAGTATAATTGAAATGAAATCTTTGAGTTTTACGTCCCACAGTTATGCCGGTTAGGCTAAAGGAGACGGTGATGATGAGAGATGAGTGAAATGGTGGAATGAAGAAAATGGAAGGAAACGGGAGTACCCCGAGAAAACCTACGAGCACGGTGTTTGTCCACCACAAAGTTCACACGGCGCGAGCTGGGATCGAACCAACGACTCCAAGCACCGGAGGTGAACGCCCTACCACTGAGCCACCGTACCCCCCCCCCCTCTCCTTTCATTAGTATATATGGAATCACAACCATCATTATGTGCTCGGTATACTGACAACGGATTGTCTAATGACAGTAGGGGGTTGTGGTACAACCCACGTGGTCCGAGAAGAGAGCACCAACCTCTAAAGTGAGTGGCTGTTTTGAGAAGTGGACTGGATGGTGTAGTTTTTAACACATCGGCACGGTATGCTGGAGGTCCCGGGTTCGAGGCTCGGTCCAGTCAGTCACTTTTTCACTCTTTGTGTGTTACAGAATTCGCACTTACGGAGGATCTTGTGTGTAAAAATAAGTTTAAGTAGGTCGTTTCCTCCTTTCATTAGTATATATGAAAGATTTCATTTTATTTCATATAAATTCGTAGTGATTGTAAAGCTACTCTGAAACCGTATATAATGTTTATTATAACATACCCAGTGACCTTTGCATACAGCGGTATAGCTATCCAATCATCAGGTTTTTATTATTTTTGAAGTAATATGTACACTCATGTCCAAAATTATTGTCGCATGTCTATAAATATGTTGTTGTAGGAATATAGTTTGATAACGATTTCGCCCAGTATCTCTTATAATGTTAGTATATGTATAATCGGCAAAGACATGTATGTGGCAAATTTTATGTCAAAAGAGCAGTAAATAAGAACAATAAAACGAAAATAAAACTCTGTTGTCCATTTAGCAGCATTTTGTTTTACTCATTCTAATTTTCGTATTTATAATTATTTTCCTATGAAATTTACTACAAATATACATTTCCCGATTATGCACATAGTATCAGTATGAAAAATACACTGTAAAATCATTATGAAATTGTATTCTTACAAGAGGACAGTTACAGATATGCGACAATCATTTTGGACACGAGTGTACATCACTATTGGGAATATGTGCGATTCTGTTACAAGAAAACAAATAACAATAGATGCATATAAAAAATACTGTACTCTCTACAGTATTTTTTACCGTATATAATGTGTACCGTATGGCTTCCATTGGTAGTAATAGATACATTCTGCTAGTTAACAGAGTATTTATTTTACGTACAAAATACATAAATAAATATTACTTTAGAATAAAAACTATATCAGGTATCATTGGCAACGAATGACATACTTTTTAGCTTAAAAAAATCCTTTGAACACTACGCGTAAGAGTTTACCTTGAAGAAATTTCGATTGATGCGTGTCTCATCTTTGAATAGTATTACATTTAAACAAAAATTGAATCTTAAGAGTTAATTATAATTTTGAGTCATATCATAATGACCATATTGTGCATTGTGCTGTTGCTACTGTCATAATGAAAGCTTCAGTATCAGTTTTATCTTAATAGATGGCGCGATTATCGTATAGAGCATAATTTTTTTAAGTTTACAAAAAATTACTTCTTCTCGAAAACTGCGCATGAGAAATTCACATTTTATTGAGCTCAATGATGTGGATCGATTAGTATATGTATGGTAGGAAGGGCCAAACGTATGGCTAGAGGGAGAGAAAATCGAAGACGTTAAAACGTTCCCCAAGTCTAATATCCTCGGAAGGAAGAAGTGAAAAGGACGTAAGTTCAAGAATAGCGCAGGCTAAACAAGCATTCAATAGGAAAAGAGGACTGCTAACATCAAGAAATATGTCGTTGGCGTTCGAAAACACCCTGGTATGGAGCGTGGTACTTTACGGATCAGAAACGTGGACGTTGAAAAAAGCTGAAATATCCAGGCTGGAAGCATTTGAAATGTGGTGTTGGCACAGAATGCTGTGCATATCATGGACCGAAAGGAAAAGGAATGAACATACTAATCATGAAAATAATAGGAAAAAGAAGAAACAGCATGTTTGGCCATCTTATTCACCATGTTGATAGAGGGAAAGGCAGAAGGAAAACCAGGAAGACGACGACCAAAGATAGAATATCTAGGTGCAGTCATGAAGAAGAGGCCTTATCAAAGTATAAAAGAGTTCTCCCAAAAGAGAGAAAAGTTGTAAAATTTCCATGTTGCCCACCAACCTATGGTTCAGGAGACAAAGAAAAAATATATCTCTCATCTTCGGAAGAAAAAATTCTGATAACGCTAATAATATAGAATTTTCTAAATTATTAGTTTGTAAAAAGTAAAAGCCTGTTTTTTCATTTGTCAAGCGTAGATTTAGAATTCCCGTTTAAGAAAGCTAATTTATATACTAATCAAAATTGATCGAAAAAGAAAAATAGCACTTAAGTTATTTTTTTTATTATTATTATATAGTTATGCACGTATGCGTAAAAGCAATATGAGCTGTAATGTTTTAAAAAATTTTAAGTTTAAATATGTCTTTTTTGCTGTTCAAGAAGTAGTAGGCCTAATCAATGATGAAGATTCTTATTTTGTAATATATAATTGACGAACAGAGAACATTTTTAATTTTCTGAAAGTTTATTCACATTTTTTTTTTTTTTTTTTTTTTTTTTTCGAGGAGATACGACAATATAATTTTAAAATGTGATTTACTAAAAGCAACATGCAACTTCGTTGATACAACATTATATTTTTTACTTCCTTTCTTTCCTATAGGATCTCGCTACGTCTCGTGGCTTCCAAGTTTCTCTGTCGAAGTCACTCACACACAACTTCTGCGCTCAGATCAACAACAGCCAGCACAAACGTCACAACTGGATGCAATGGCGCGACAGGTAAATAATTAATACAGTGGAACCTTCCATAACGGACACCTCTGTAATACGGACAGTTTTTTTTTTCTGGCCAAAATATATGTACTCGTACGGAATAAAACTCTCCCTTTTACGGACACTCTCAGATACGGACAGTCCTTTTTTCCCCCAAAACGTTTCAATAACCTCTTCATAACGAACAGGAATTATTCTCGGTTCTACCATATATTACAGTAGACAGAAAAGTCTTTTTCCCCACAAGTGTATCTATCATGAGTCTAGACCTGGTGAACCATCAAACAGAACAGCTTCAAGCTGAACTTGAAATTATTTTTTCCTCTCCTGCCTGCAATAAACTGCTTTTTGTTGGAAATCCTAGAAAACAATAACACTCATGCATGGTCAGTCGTATGGCCAAGAATTCTATGCGAGAGATCTTCCCTTCCCTAACATATTTAGTCCTTTTTCCTCTGGGCCTTGCATCTTTCCCGACAGTTTCATAGATAACGAAACAAACATTGTTTTACAATAACATTTTCAACGAGCAGTGTCCTCTCTTACTTTTTTGGAAAAACGACATTTTTCTTTTTCTAATGGTACTGGGACAAGTCTGGAACTAACCGGTTTCCTTTTTCACTTTCTCTAAGAGGATATTTTGTGTCATTGGGGCTAGAACAATGAATATATGCGTTCCCAATAACTTGCCTTTTCATTCATTCCGCCAACGAAGATACCGTGCCAGTATACAAACACACACGTTTCTTCCGCAACCGTACTGAGGATTCTCAGAGGACACTTGCTAATGAGTTTTATTACCCTTGTAAAGGAAAAGCATGCCTTTTTTGCTAAACAAGAGTTTAGCTGGTTAGTTGGTTAATAACGCATCTTTTGAGAAGGTTCTGAGAATTTGAAATAAATGGAAAACGCTTTTCCTCCCGCATTCCCCTCCCATGTAGGAAAATATCCAAACATCCTTTGGCTTATTATTCTTCATCAGTTGATGCAGTGCAAAAGAGTATTTTCATATTGAATTTTACGTATTTACGCTCATACATAATGTAGTTGCTGTATACTGCATACAGCTACCATTGTGAGAAATGAAATTTCTGTAACCTCTCAGTAACGGATAAAAATTCAGGTCCCATTGGTGTCTGTTATTCCGAGGTTTCACTGTATATATAACCACTTTAGTATACAATATGTTTAAATAAGAAGTTCTGTTTTAAGGGAGGCAAGAAGAAACTAGAACAAGCGTCCTATTCAGAAATGAACTATCGACATACAACTATATTGTACTGTAAAATATGATGAATAGGACCAAAACTGTTAATTTATTATTTGTAATTATGTTTATTTACTACTTATTCTGTGACTAATCGTTATTGTACTTCAACATGTCACCGTGTAATATCGTTTCAAGAGCCGTTCCTGCTCCCGTCATCACGCACTCGATGAACACAAAATGAGCTCAGTGGTGGAGCGTTTACATCTGGTACATGGGATTCTTGATTCAAGCGTAGCCCCGCCAAGTGAGCTTGGGGGACAAACACCGTGTGCGTAGGTTTTCTCGGATACTCCCGTTTCCTTCCATATTTTTCACTCCTTATCATCGTCGTCTCCTTTAGCCTAGCCGGCATAATCGTGGGACGTAAAACCTTCGTAAAGATTTTCCGATGAACACAGAAGTCTAAACACAAACTTATTTGTGCTTTTCTAACATTTCACTTTCAGTCCGGAAGACAGATACCTCAAAAATTACTTGACAGATCACACCATTAATTTTGGCTAGGATGGTAAAAAGATCAAACGTTAGGAATCGAGTTGGTGATGGAGGTGATCCACCCATTTGATCCAAAGATGTGAACTTCCATATATTCCCATAGTAGATTATTGTAAATGAATTCCCCTTGGTATGCAACCCAACTAATACCTAGAGGTCAAGTTGGTTCGATACCATTCAGATACTTGAGCAGTAAAAACGTATTCAGGTACCAACTGTCATTTAAATAAAATAACTCGTGTTATAGGACAGTGTTACAAAAGGACAAATAAATATGAAAGTTCTTAGACTTCTGTGGTCATCGGGGGGCACGGTGGCTCAGTGGTAGAGCATTCACCGTGTTCCTGGGTTTTTTGAGGGTTCCCCGTTTCCTCTCACTCTATTCATTCCACCAATGCATTCAATTTCTCATAATCACCGTCTTCTTTAACCTAGCTGGCATAACCGTGGGACGTAAAACTGAAAGATTTAATTTTTTTCTGGGGTCGTCATTCATTAAGTGACCGATCGAGAGAACAGGGGGGCGACTCTTGGAATAATATCATATTTAAATATTGAACCATAGTAAAAGTTGGTCAGTGCATTTCGTTAAGAATGTGTGAGGTACCTTTTCTGTACCTAGTGAGTTCATATTTCAAGGAAAACCAAATTTTTCGTTCGGAATTAGATCCTCTTTGCCTCAGATCAGTCCAGTTACGCATCTCTTTAAAATACATCATTATATACAGTAGATTGTCGACTATCCGGCGTAGAACAAAGAAACAATACTCCGTAATGCTATGACAAATATGTTTCGAACGATCTATTTGACTTCTAACGCCTTAATAAAAACTCAGGTTTGCCAAGGTTCTATCAAGGATCTTCCAGAACTAAAAATTCGAACTTTTGATTTTTTTTTTTTTTTTTTAATATTAGATCTACGTATTCACATTTAAAATCATTTATCAATTAACATTAACGTATTTTTTCTTTTCTTTTTTTTTAAATAATCGTGCGTACGTTTTATTAATGTTTTGTTTATTTTAAAATTTGGTATTCATACTGTACACTGTGCATCATTTCATGATTCAATTAGGTTAGACTTACAGGATTTCTCTTAAGATGTGTAAAATATTTTTATTATTGAATTTGCTTTTTTTGTTGAAATAAAATTTAAACAGTACTGTGATAATATCATAAATCGTACAGTACAGTACATAACAAACATTTATAAACTACTGTCCTGACTAAGAGATCGAAATATATGAATAACAACAGATTTTGATATACAAAGTGTGTTTTAATGGTGTAGCTGGGGCAAGAAGTGACTAATTATAGAACTCCGGCCTATTCGGCTTGCCCTTCCGCCGTATTAGGCCCAATAGTCGGTAGTCTGCTTGTCCATAGATTTTCTAACTAGAACTCAACGCATTTCATACATATCCCACCCACCTTAGGTGTGTTAGAAAACATGAGAAATCCGTGTAAGTACTCAGATGCTGCAAATTACACTTAAGAACTTAACGTTTAGGTGCTTAAATTCGTTTCAGGAGTTTCTCATCTTTTGAGCTATTAACAGAATGACGAATTTGAATGCTTTCTCCATTGAATACGGCGTTTTTAATACTTATTTTAGAGCTTTACATCAAATTCTGGTTATGAAAGTACTATCCAAAATCTAATCATAACGCGAAAGCGATACATAACGGTTCGGAATTTATCTTAGATTTTACCAGTGTATTTTACAAGAAATGTTCTGTGTACGAAGTTCATAATTCAGGTACAAGGTGGCGTGTCCTCTTGTAGCATAGTACTCCAGGTTATTCCTTATTTAAGTTACGACAAGCCGGGGCGGCTCAGTGGTAGGGCGCTCACTTTTGGCGCGTAGGATCCGTGGTTTGATCCCAGTTTTTTCCAAATAGACTTAATGGTGGGCAAGCACCATGGGTGAGTGTTCTCTGGGTTTTCCCACTTTTTCTCAGTACACCCTTATTCATCTCATCATAACACTCTCCATTAGTCGAGAAGTGCGTAATTATGGGACGTTAAATAAATAAATAAATAAATAAATAAATAAATAAATTAAAAAAGAACAAGTAGGTATTGCTGCAGTGCTTACTGCTGTAGGTCCTGCTCGTCCAAAAATTTGGTGTAGTGTGTCAAACAGTGTTGTGTTTTGATAAGTTGCTGATAGATTTTTTCGAAGAAAAAAAAAGTTTCTTGCAATTCTTGGTGCTTGGTGCGTGGTTAGAAAGTTTTATGCAGTTCTTCGTGTGTGGTTATTTATCAGTGGCGTAGCGTGGTATTCCCAAATGGGGATGCCAAAGTTAGTCACTTGTGCGACACAATACTACTGCAATCAGCAATACATAGAACGTAGCTATTCCGAGGGGAAATATAGGGTTATAAAAAAAATAGGGGGGCAAGACCCCCCTAATTGTGGGCCTAGTGGGGCATACAGAAATAAGTGCGTGGATTTCGTTAGAAACCAATAAGCAATTGTCTCAGTTCCTTCTTGCCACTACCGTTGGGACGAAAAAACTCGGCTCCACTGTTGTATGAACATTGTTTTCAATTCTCTCTTTCTCTCTCGTGGGCAGCTTCTTTCTCCGCATACCATACTTCAATTATATATATTTTTTTAAGTGCCCCTAGAAATTTGTCATGGGTTTAGACTTCAGACGCCCGTTCGTGAATATGAGTCTGTGTGTATATATCATTTGAAGATACAAATAGAAAACAATTAAAACAACTCTGGGGACCTGTTTCTGTGTGTCTATTTCGTTGTCAGATATCCAAATAGATATCCAGATATCCAATCTACAGAATGTTTTATTGAGCTGATCGAAGCGAAGCTCTTATACTCGGGTTAGCCGTTTGGTTGTCCGCGAACTCCTCCTAGACCGTTTGGCCGATCTCAACCAAACTTAGCACGCTGATAGAGTATGTCGTGCTGAGTGACAACATAGGTCGAAATCAAAAATCCGATGTACCATCGAGGAATAATCACCGAAAAACGCTTCCTCCTAGACCGTTTGGCCGATCTCAACCAAACTTAGCACGCTGATAGAGTATGTCGTGCTGAGTGACAACATAGGTCGAAATCAAAAATCCGATGTACCATCGAGGAATAATCACCGAAAAACGCTTGCATAGACTTAACATGGGGAAAAAGTTTTCACGCGATTTTTTTTGTCAACAATTAAAAATGGCATTTATTATTGCATAATGGCCAGGAATGATTACGTAGTTTAAGCTCGCTCAGCTCATTTCATTGCAATCGGGTACATCCATTGCATTCCTAGTATTTATGCTTGTGTGTGTGAGACCCCTGAAAGAGTTTCTGGCTACGCCAGAGGGACATACTATGTATTTATGATGAAGAATAATAGTTTGCTTTTAATTATGATTACAATTATGATGCATTTAATTACGATTAAAGCATAACTATTTTTATACCATCATTTACATAAGCGACATGCTTCAAAAGGCTTTGAATTAACCATTTTTGTTGTGTTATATTTCCTTGACGTTAGCGCTCGTACATTCTGTACAGAAACTATACCTTAGTTCAAAATAAATGGAGTTGATAATACTTGAGAATACGCCAGCTTATATCTAAAGCAAATGTTGGGTTGCAAAGAATGAAGAGTAGTAGTAGTTGGGCATGTGCATTCCACAGAAAGCAGACGAAAACCCCGATGCTTGCAATAGGCCTGACGCGATGCGTAGATTCCGCTTGTCAAAGTAAGGTGAGAGACCGCATCCAGAAGATTGCAGTGGAAATAATTGTGATAATTACAAGCAAACAATTTATATATAATGAAATACATACTTTTATAGGGAATGCCGGGCATACCGGCGTTCCGTTATGCTACGCCGCTGGTGGTTAGAATATTTTTTGAGCATACCTCATATGGTTTGATATCTCAATGAAATGCATCATTTTACTTATAGAATTTGTCTATTAATTTGAATGTTTCAGAATAGGGAACTTTTGATGAAATATAAGCAGTGCAACAATGTGTCTTAATTTATCTGAACACAACATGACACAATCTTATTCACTGATTGTATTCCAGCATTTGCTGGTTTACTTGTTATTATTGTTCATATTCTCTTTGTTACATTCACAGGTTCAGCAGTTATTTCCGCACCTTCCCCTTTCAAGTTTAGTAGAAGATTTGCGAATTACCCGCTCCGTGGAGCTGACGATAGAGAATGTCCTGGACGGACGTATCGTTCCTCCTCCACCGATGTTTCAGCGGGACACTGATCTCGAGCCTCAGATCTCGGAGGTGGAGTTTGATCACCCATCTACAGGCATTAACACAAACAGTGCACCATCTACTCCTCCACCGTGGGAGGATGTCAATTTCCTCGCAGAAGAGGATGAACTACAGAGGTAAGGATCCTTTTGGTAGTTTTCAAGTTTTCAGTTAAAAACAGTTTTCTTTCTTTCTTTCTTTCTTTCTTTCTTCAAGTTACATTCAAATGAAATGCAGTTCTGACTTAACCCGGCTGCACCGGCGCCAAGTCTCACAGACCTGTACCACCTACCCCCTATTTTTCTAGCTTGCCACTAAAAGCTGGTCGTTGGTTTTGTTTGGAGTTCAAATTGGACATTTTATTTTTCAATGGACACTTCTGAACATGATTTATTACCTTGTGATGAAATAAAATTTAAACAAAAATTATTAGGCAGAGATTTAAAATTTAACAAATGGGTCTCAGAGTCGAGGCGCCAGTCCCACCGGGTTAAAGTTTTTAACACTCACATTGATAAATTTAATTACAGTCAGAACAGAAATTCATTATTTTTGACTGAAATTCTGCAGACTACATTGAAAAAAGTTTTGCAGTAAATTTTCTTACTCCAATAACTTTTCAAATATATGAAAGTTCTCCAGTTACATTGAGTAACCTGCTTGCCACTTCAGAATAATTTTATTAAGGGTAGATCCCTTTACTTTGAAACGTAAGTGCGTACTTTTTGAACACTTTTTGAAGGGCATATGTAAAACTAGTGCCAAATTCTTCACAATGTAAAATATATATATATTTTCTTTGATTGTATTGAGTGTTGCATTCGTTCTTTATACAACCATCAGCAATTATCTACATATTCTTTTTACGGTAACTTCGAAAAACTCAATTGCTCGAAAGAAAATGGTAATAATAATTTCATGTACCCTGATGCTGGTCCATAGTTTCGATTTAAGTAAGTGGTCGTTTTGGTGTTTATAGCTTATATTTTTACTGAAAACAAAATAAGCTTTGCATCACCGTTTTATGGACGAAAATAGCATCTCGAGGCTATGCTGCAGTGGGAATACTCAGTCTTTTTGATACAAAACTACAGAAGAAATCAAAATATTGTGACCGCTTACCCAGTAGGAAGCGATTGAAGTAAGCTGCTTTCTTAGTGGGTATTTGGAGAATGGAAAAAAGGGAAACATTCGAAATTAAATAAATATAAAATATTTTATTGCAATGATATGAATAAATAAATAAAACTAAAATCCAAATGAGGTGCAGCTAAACGTACAATAATAATGAATCGAAAATAACGATTAAAATCAAAAAGATTAATTGAATCGAAAATAATAGAAAGATTTATATTCGTAGATAATTATGTATGTTTACTAAAGAAACTAAACTAAAGCACTCCATATAACGACACTGTTATGAATTTAGGAACAACTACATTCATTCTTCTAACGTGTTAGTTAGCAAATAACGGAACGAAATATACTTAACAGGTTACCTTTCTTTTGTATCATGAATCCAATCATAATTTGTTGTGAATTTCCTGCAAGGTACCCAGAAGGAAATGGAATAAGCACGTGACGGAAACATATATCCATAATTCAATTAATCCATCTGAATTAGACTTTAAATATCTTTCAATAGAGGATATGAATGCGAAGGCTTAATGATGCTGATCTGTTCATATACTCACCGATAGTAGAGATAAAAACAATACTGTTATCTCCTGTTTTCTGAAGAAGTTTGTTTCAATAGACAGGTTTTTCTCCTTTCTACCTTGGGCTTATTGGTATACTAAAATATACATTAGTAAAAGATTTTCTAAGAAATGATCACGTATCAACATACAAAGGTGAATTTATCATTAACAACATAGGAATAACATAAGTTTCAATGTGGCAAATTCCAATATTGAGATGTTGCCAAATTACAGTAGTAAATAATGCATGCAGTATGGGAAAATGCAGGTTCGACAAAAATGAGACCAAGCTAGGTAGGTGGGTGGCCATGTTAACGAGTTTTACTATATATATATAAAACTTTTCACACTGTCACTGTTACGTTCTAAACTTTACAAAAATTAAATAGTTCTATTGATATACATTTTATTACTTCTTTACTTACCAGTATCGAAGTGTACTAGACTCACTTAAACGAGTTGTGTGTATAGCTCAACAAATACGGGTTAGTATTCTGTTTGGTGGAAGATTGTAACGCTCATTAAATTAATATATATGAGCTTGGACACCGCGTGATGACTAACAGTTCTTCGCATTATAGACGGAAAATTAGGGATATGTTCTTTTGCAAATTATATGATTACTAATTAACAAATTTAGCTCCAACTGCATTTCGATGAACGTTTTTGTGAAAAGTCGTCTTATCTTGTCACCCGGGCTTCTGAACTGAACTTGCTTCTTTTTTTGGGGGGGAGGGGGTATTCTGTCTTAATATACAGTAATTTTTCGTTTTAAAAAGACTGATTATTTTTGGCTTAGGATTTAATTTTTGTAACTTCATCATAAATTGAAACCTTTCTTCTTCTCCCTCCCTCCCAAAAAAAAGTTTGTTTCATCAATTAAAATAAAATAAATAAAAAAAGAAAAACATTACAAGTACAAAGTTTTTTCATTGCAAATGGAAGTGTGAAAGAGCCTGAAATAGAACAAGAAATATCAGATTTCTGAAACTTTATTATACTTGCGGCACCTCAAAGCATGCTTCGAGTAACAAATAAAAAGAATTCTGAAATATGCAGATGGAAGGTTAGTTCATATGTAAAAATTACATGTAGGGAGATGGATGAACACACACACACTACTATAAAGATATAGCACGAGAAAAAAAGACGAAAAGAAAAATTGTCGTTTCAAACGTGTTCTTCTGTCAATTGCAGCAGTACACAATAGTACATTACATACCACGCTCATTCCATGACTGTGTGTGATGGATTCTTTGGGAAACTACTTCGAGGGACTCTAAAATGTCACAGGTATGTTCCAGCCCTGTACTATTGTGTACTGTTGCAATTGACAATAAAACACGTTTGAAACGACAATTTTTCTTTTCGTCTTTTTTCTCGTGCTATATCTTTATAGTAGTGTGTGTGTGTTCATCCCTCTCTCTACATGTGATGTTTACATATGAACTAACCTTCATTTGCATATTTCAGATTTTTTTATTTGTTAGCATTTTCGAGAAAAAAATAGTTGCCATGACTTTTGCAATGACCCTTGTATATAGATATATATTTCATTCCGCCCTAACATACATGCACTATAGATACTCACAGACGCTCGTGCGATTCTACATTTACCTAAGTAGTTAAGCATTATTAACTACACAAATGCTTCTTCCTAAAATACCACTTTATTTTATTTATTTATTTATTTTTTTTTATTATTATTATTATTTTTTTTTAATATTTCATAGTAATCAGTGAAATATGTTTTACTTAAAATTTGAATGCAGAAAATAGGATGAGTTAAACGCCGGCAAATACGGTAAATTAATTAATTTAAAACTTTGATTTAAAGACCCGAGGTGTCTTCTCCAGTCAAGGGTCTTGAGGAATTCACAATGTTGTACTAAACCTTAGTAGTAATAACCATTGATGCATTTTTTAATTATTTATTTCATGGTGTTTTTCTTTCAGTATGAGTGAACCCCACAATCTTGGAGGTCGCTTTTCGAAGTCCTCTACCGAAAGGGAGAGAATATTGAAACGCCGTAAGGATCAGCTGTTGATGCAAGCTCGTCGCAAGTACATAGAGAAGCACACTGGCAGTGGGCTAGAAGCATCTAGTGACAGTGAAAGTGGTGTCCGTAGAAGAACCCAAGCGGATGGGGAACTAGGGGAAGAAAGTTGAAGCTTAAAGGCTGCAAAGGACAAAGGGATAGTTTTGTTGTCCTCGGAGGTAACGGATGGAATTCGAGCATAATTTATACAGAAAAAAAAAGTTACGGCTTTCCCTCTGGACTGCACCTAATATGTGAAGAAGTTCAAACAAATACAAGAGAGTGTTGTTTCGGATATAACAAATGTCCCAACCATTTCCAGCATGTGACACTGGGTGTGTGTGTGCTCTCATGTATATAGAATATGTAGATATATCCAAAAATGGTTGCCAGAAAACTAGGAGTGTTCGGAGGGAGGGAGCGGTTAAGGAATTGTCTGTCATTAATTAACTTTAATGGAAAATGAATTTGAAATGCTCAATTACTCTTTTTAAAAAATATTTTTTTTTTATGTCTTAATAATAGCAGCTTTAAATTTATAAATTGACATTGCACATTACAGCATTATGTAAGAATATATAAATATAACGTCTCAAATTCTGATTTTCTTCTGCAAACATTTTCATAATAATAATAATAATAAAAACAATTTTAATATGGCATGAAGAAAACAAAGACTGCTCATTATTTATGCTGATTTGGTCGTATGAAGCGTCCATTGACTTATTACATATATTCCTTGGATCAAGTCCTGCAGAGCAGTTTTCTATACATATATATATGTAAATGACAAACGTGGTTGTAGATCTTATGTCTTCCCCTTGGAAGGTAAATCAGTAATACATAAACTTTTGTGTATGTATGTGTGTGTATTAAAACACCACAAAATAAGCTTCCTATGTATTTAAAAAAAATGAAATAATACAAAAAAATGTAGATGCATTCCTAGTTGTATAGAGCATGATTTGACGCAGCTTTAACGGGAGTTGTGTACGGAATTATATATATATGTATATATATAATACCAAACAGATTTTAAGACTGAATCAGCTTAGAAGCTAGTATAATAAATTTGTTCTTTTGTTATTAGTGTACAGATAATCATATTTAAAAGTATAATATAGCACGAAATAATTGTGCATAATATGAGGAAGTACTTAATGATTTTTTTTAATCTTTTGAAAAAGATCTTGTCTTTGTGCCTGCGAGAGAAAAAGGCAGAGAAATGCAAATAGATTTTATGTTTTCAGCAATGGGTCATGCAAATAGCATAATATATATAGTTGCATGCATTTTTTTCCTATCTGTGTAATAACCACACAAGAAGTCCAAATATGTATGAATATGTGTGGATGTTTATGTGTGTGCATGGTGTAGTTCATTATGTATTTTAAGAAGACAAAACAAGAAATAAAAACATCACACCATTATGTAAATACCCCTACATGCTATTTAGGGAGACAAAATAAGTATTAAGTCAGTGCTTTCTGCTGATGTTAACTGTATAAATAAAAGATAACTGTAAGAGGTATAAAGTAAAGCTTCCTTTTTTTGGAAGCATCAGTGCGTTTCGCTGAGACAAACTTGTAAATAAATTTGGGGCTTGCAACCCTGATCTTTTGTCATACAGATTTATGTTGTAGCACTGATCTTGTTACCACTGCTTTTATTTTTGTGTTCATTTACCAGCACAATTGAGGAATGTTTATTCCAATGTTTCTGTAAAGCGAATTAGAATAAACATTTCAAAAATTCAATATCTGGAGTGTTTTATTTCAATTATTACAATAAACTAGTTATGTGGCGTAAGGAGCTGAATGGTTATCGCCGCAATAACAGAAACGTATTGGTGAATCCTGCCCTGTGAAAAAAAAACACCGTTATTATTATAAAGGTAACCAAGAAAGTTCTGTCGCTTTTTGTGGAGGTCTGTGTTCAATTGGCCCTCACACCGTGAGTTGAATGCGAATGAAACTAAGGCGAAGGTCAGTTGTTGGTGTGGGTTATATTCAACATACTACCTGGTTTTGGCAGTTCAGTTACACTGTGAACTTGTGTAAGGACAGAGTGAACATAGGATCTCTACAGAACATCATAAGGGCGTGTATGTTGTACGAGTTCAAACTGGGTCAAACTCCGCTGCAACGGGACGGAAGATATGCCAGGCCTTTGGTGAGGAAGTCGTGACTACTCGGACAGTGTAGCGGTGACTTGAAGACGCACTACGTGCCGGAAGACCAACACATGTACAAAATTAAGATCTTCAGGCAGCAATTGAGACGAACAGTGGCCAGACATGTGAAGAACTGGTACTACAATTCAGTGAGAGTGGAGAAATCATTCGGCAACATCTCCATCAACTTGGGAAGCACTACAAGTTGGGTCGATGGTCTCACATGATTTGACTCCGAGCCAGAAGGCAACGCGAGCAGACACCCGTGTTTCTTTGCTATCTCGTCTGAAGAAGGAACCATTTCTGGACAAGGTGTAGAAATGTGATGAGAAGTGAGTCCTGTACGAAGCTCCACGGCGCCATCATCATTGGTTAGCTTCCCATGAACCGGTTCCAAAACAGCACTCCACCAGAAAGTCGTCCTCCTGTGTGTTTGGTGGAATGCTCCCGGCATCTTGCATCGGGAACTGCTACAAGCTGATCAGAGCATCAATGCAACTGTGTACTGTCAACAGTTGAGCCGTGTTCAAGAAAGAAAAAAAAAAGTAGTCTGGAACCAACACTTCTGAATGGCAAAGGAGTCCCCCTGTTACAGGACAACGCTAAGCCCCACGTAGCTAGGATGACCCGGGACACCATTCTCCGCCTTGGATGGGAAACACTTGTATCCGCCATACTCCCCGGACATTGCACCGTCCGATTATCACCTGTTCCATTCCTTGGACAATCACCTTCGATGACACCAGTTCAAATCCCTAGTAGAGATGCAAAATGCACTTGATACCTTCTTCGCTTCACGGCCCACCAAGTTCTACTGCGATGAAATCCATGGCATTCCAGAACGTGGCAGAAAGTCGACGATGCTGATGGGGATTACTTTTGATCTTCCAGATGAGTCAATCCATTCTAAGTGATCAAGCATATGCCGCTCGACCATCTTCAAAAAATCTATTTTTTTTTTTTTTCATGAATGTTTATCTTATATCAGGGTACGTCAAAACCACAATTATTTTTTACAACATCCCATGGCGACGCAACGGCTGCCGCCATTTTGCGTTTTTTTTCGATTTTAGGAGTTTACTTTGTTTTGAATATCTCATCATGTATTTGTCTTACCAAATTGAAAATTGTTGGACCTCTCCAACTTGTGCAGAGCTAAAACTTTGATTTCTTAACATTTTTGCCTAAAACCACTTGGAGGGGGTGAAATCAGGGCCTATAGTAGCAACATTTCTGGACATTGAAGACATGTTTGGAAAGAAGAAACAACTGATGTAGAGATCTGAATTTGTGTGTGCATGTAGTCTGGGGTCATAAGTTAATACACAAAAATTTTCAGACCTGTAGCTGCTCCCAAAGGCCTTTAAAAAAAATAAATAAAAATAAAAAAAAATTTAAAAAGTAAAGTTGGGGATTTATGTCAATTTGGCATGTTTCACTGTCCAGTATCTCCAATCCTGGATAAAAAAATCTGAAATTTTGGGAATAGTTAGTCCTTTAGTATACCATAACACACAACAAAGCGCATTTTGTGTTTTTCAGCAGAAGGGGGTCAAAGTATTAAGGAATGACGTCATACTCTAGGAGGTGTTTTGTTCATAAATTCAAGTGGAAATTTGTTATTGTTGTAGCAAAAAAAAAGTAGGATGAATGGTTAGTCCAGTAAGGCTCTCAAGCTCGTTTCTTTAATCTAGTTTTGACTCTGTCTTATCACACCCACAACAGCACTGGTAAAGAATGCCACTATCAGCAGAAGGCGAGAAAGTCAAAATGCACACTTGACAAAAAAGTCCGTAAGTACTCATTGCTCTTGCTGCTTGCTATATCAATAATATTTAATCATGTTTATTCTTGTTTTCACTGTCAGTTCATGCAGGAGACTGTTGTCCTTTTGTTTGATCTACATTCCGCAGCGAGATGTAGATCATGTACACACAAATTCAGATCTCTACGTCAGTTGTTTCCTCTTCCCAAACATGTCTTCAATGTCCAAAAATGTTGCTACTGTAGACCCTGATTTCATTCCCTTCGAGTGGTTTTAGGCAAAAATGTTAAGAGATCAAAGTTTTAGCTCTGCACGAGTTGGAGACGTCCAATTCTTTTTCAATTTGGTAGGACAAATACATGCTGAGATATTCAAAACAAAGTAAACTCTTAAAATCGAAAGAAAAAAAAACGCAAAATGGCGGCAGCCCCTGCGTCGCCATGGTGTGTTGTAAAAAATAATTAATTGTGGGTTTGAAGTACCCTGATATAGGATAAACATTCATGAAAAAATTAGATTTTTTCGAAAAGGTCGAGCGGTAATTTTTCTTTTTTCTCGATCATTTTGCTTGGATTGACCCAGATACATCTTACGTCACATATCGATGTTCGAAGTTGGTGGGTGAAAAAGCAACAGAACTTTCTTGATTACTTTTATACTATCATTATTATTTATCATCCTGTAAGATCCAGGTTTATATTAAGCTATTCCCATCGTAACCCAAACGTCTTTCCACGTATCCATCTCTCAAGCGACTGAGGTGTAACCGTTCCTGTCCACCTTTTCGTTCCTTCCTTTTTGCTTGGTAGTTGGTTTGGTGTATGACGACTCCTCTTAGCTCCCACTGGGAATCGAATCCAGGTCTCCCGAGCCGAAGATCCGTATGCTAATTTTATGATGACGGAGCTCTTAATCTCTTTTAGCACCACATAATAAACAATAATAATAATAATAATAAGAAGAAGAACTCCCTTGTGAGCACCAAGGATATGAGACCGAACTTAACTGCTAAAGTATGATCCGAACCACTACTCGAGTCTTAAGAGTCAAGTAGCTCCACCGGCAATTGAATTGAGTAGTACCACGCACACAGACCTTACAGTTGCTCACGAAAAGGTACTCGCATACAGTGGCTAAGTGTTAATTTATTAAGCACTAGTGGCCAATATTGATTTAATTAATGGAGACTGCTGGAACTACTCTCACCAAACTTTGCGTTGATACGTAGTAATGGACTGAAAGAAGATGAAATGAATCAATGCGTACTTTTTGGCGCAGGAGACCTGGGGTTCGAGTTCCGAGAACTCATGTGGTTTGGATCTCACGTTAAGCTAGGTCCATATCTCATATAGCCTTGCTGCTGAAAGGAATACTAAACTAAAATCAAATCCAAAATTAATAAGTACGTCGAGAATGGTGACGGAAAAGCTGCCATACACTTAGCATTAGCAGGTTAAAAATATTCCCTTGCCTTCTTGTTCAAATTAGTTCGAGGTTGATTTACAATAAAACTTTGGAGACCCATAATGGTTATGACGTGTACGATTTCGAAGTGAGATTATGATGTGTCATATCTTAGAGGAATTGGGTTCGAAACCCGTTCATCTATGCAACATTACCAATTTCAATACATCCCCAATTACTTCAGCTTGATCTAGACAGGATTTCAGCTATTGAGTAAATTCGTACTGGTAAGCAGGGTTCGCTCGCACAGATTAAATTTCCATCCCAAACATATGTATTCCTTCTAATTATTTTTTTTTTCTGTTAACAAGTTTACAGCTTTATATATCATCTATACACATAAAGACCGATTTCTATTCCACGTATATGTCACCAAATTGTAACGAAAGTCCATGGCGGCAGTGCTCGATGTGTCTTCTTTGGGTCTGAACCAGGGTTGGCTGGTTTAAACCAAGGTGGTTTAAACCGGCTGGTTTTTTCAAAAAAACCAACTGGTTTAAACCAAAAAACAAACAAAAAAAAATGTTCGTAAAAATGTAAGTGTTTGTAAAATCTTGATGAACACACATTTGTAGGTTATCACGTTTCACTCCCGTATATTATTCGTATTATATTCAGACCTAAATTCCCCATTCATTACTCAAAAAGATTATACTACAAAAGCAACTTTTTTTTACAAGTTTATAAATGTTTATTTTGTGATTTTTTTGTAGTTGTTATTATTGTTATGTAATTGCAATCGAAAAAAAATTCTAAATATTATTTCGTTTCAATGTTTACTATTGATAAAATACATCGAAAATGCCGTACTTTGTGTGTGTGTGGGGGGGGGTCATACAGACCCCACGAGAGGCATTTAGTGAAATAAGTATCTTTGGTATCTATTTATGTATAAATGAGTTTGAGCCAAAGTGGACTCAAATAATTCGTATCTTTATTCACTTTTCTTATTGATACGCAGATTAAGTCGTTGTATTTCTTTAATTTGGACCAATAAAAGTCGTTGTTAACTAACTTGAACTAAATTAGTTCTTCAGTACTCCGTAGTACTTTGAAATTGTTCATATGTAATTCTGTGTAATGGTTTCACTTGTGCAACTCTTTATCTTTTAGTCCTTCTGAAATGACTCTTGACAGTTATATTAAGAAGCATGTAAAGATCAGTACAACGTATTTTTTTTTTTATCAGGATTCCTTCGTGAGTGAGTCGGCAGACGTATCGAATTTGTGGCCAATTAGTCCTGGTTCTGAGTTCAAATGGAGGACAATTTCTCTCGGATGTAACTCGAGAAGCGGTTTTTATTCCGCTTTAAGCTTATGTGACCCCTTCCAGCATAACCCGGTTGTTGAATAACAACATCAAGGCGAAATAAACTTATTTCTGTCCATATATGATATGAATATATGGAGCAAATAATTTAAACCATAAAAACCTGGTTTAAACCAAAAAAAAAAAAAAAAAAAAAACTGGTTTAAACCACTGGGAATTTAAATAAAAACCATGGTTTTTGCCAACCCTGGTCTGAACGATGGCCTAGCAACGTAGTTTCTATTGCAGAAGGCTACGTTGGAGAACTACGGGGGATTTCGTTCCATTCCTCTTTTACCGTTTCCCAGAGTCCTCACAGTTCTTACACGCTTTTTACTCAAAGCCCTTTTAAGCAGTCCAGTTGATTGGGCTTGCATATGGAGATTTAACATCTAGCTCGTGGAACGATATGACCTGTATTCCAGTAGACTCCTGTCTATTCTGGTAGAATGTGACGGACGATCTTGAAGTGTGCGATGAAGCTTTGTCTTAGTGGATACAGACCCTGTTGATCTCGTTTCCGTACATTTCTGGTAGTTTCTGTTTGTAGATTGGCCTTAGGATCTCCTGGTAGTACTGCGAATTGATTTTGCAGTACTTCTTCACCCTAGGCATCTTCAGTTCATCTCGGTGACAGTAGCCAGCAACTATCAGGAACGTTTTCGGGAAAGTCTTTCTGCAGGCTCGGACTCATCTTTGTGAAGCGCCTTTGTCTCTGTACATGATGGCTCTTGGTTTGCCACAGCCGAAAAGGTATTCGCACACCTCATCCATTGTGGCGATGTTCCCCACTTTTGGTTTGCCAGATGACGCTCGTACAGCTTCCGGGCGTTACCCTTACGTTCCCGTCGTTAGAAATCGGTAAGGTGATGACTCATGGTCTTAATCACCTTTGCAAGCTTCAGTCGTTGGGTGGCTGACAGTTCTTAAAGACAGTTATTGTTCTCGTTATCAACATCACATTACTTGAACCCCAATGTTGACTAATGCGACATCTAATCCAACCTTTACCATGTGCAGGATGTAGAAACGTACCACAACAGAAAATGCACTGCGGATTACCGCCCTCAGAGTCTACAGCTCCCCGCTTTCTCTTGTTTCCATCAACATTTCTCCTGCGCCGTTTGTTAACTTGTCTTTTCTCTGCCTTCCGTAATGTCTCTTCAAGTACTGCATTTTTGTGTGGAGTATTTGTCAGAATTGAAGCACCTACTTGTTTCCGTTTTGTGATAACTCGATGTTCGTGGATTCTGAGTAGTGGTTGGATGTCAGCAAATAACACCAAACAAAATGACATGGGCATATCGCACAGAGAAGACATTCCACTTGGTCCTCGTTTATATGATCGTTTCAATTACAGTGGCGAAGCGTAATCCCAGAAGTAGGGTAGGCCCAATAAACTAATAACACAAATAACATTTAATGTATCATAAAATGTTTAAAATTATAGTCAGAGTTCTATTTTTCTTATTGGGTTAAACATAAAACTACCAAATCTATTTATTTTAAAGAACTTTCTTAGCTATATTTTTAACCTGTTTAGTTAAATTTATGTGCATGCATATATAGTGTTTTTGTTGTTGTTGTTGTTGTTTAAGAAGAAAGAATGAATATTTATATAAGCAAAAGTAGACGGAAAGTAGTCTATTATTATTATTATTATTATTATTATTATTATTATTATTATTATTATTATTATTATTATTATTATTCCAAACATTTACACGAGGAAAAGACTCAATATGTATGAATGGAATATTCCTATTTAGCTCAACTACAAATATTTTGAAGTGCAGTTAATATTTTCTTCTGTCTAGGATTTGCAGAGGGGATGGGAATTTCCTCCTCACTTGCTGTTTTCATTTCCTGCATATTTGAAAATGGAGGGAGAGAAAAAGTAAGTACATTCTTACAGTTAACTGTCAAATTTCTTGGATAAGTGTTTGTTACTTGCATCTCCCACTTTATAGTAAGTACAATACTGCATTTAATTAATGCATCACATAATAATGACTTCACTTGAAATGTTACTGCTCAGAAGTAACTTCATTTGAATCAACGCAAGATATTTAATATTGTATTCTATGCAGTGATATATTTAAGGGGTGGCTTCCGGACTTAAGCACTCAACAAAATTTTATCGTAACTTTTTATTGTTTTATATATATATATATATTGCAGAATTTTCACATTTTCAGGAACAAAGTTGGCAAAGCCCATCCCGCTCCCTTAACGAAATCGTAAATACTCCACTGATTCTATGAAATAGAAAATTCAACTAAAATTACACACAAATATTATTATTTTATTCTGTATGGTAGCGTCTGGTAAATTTATTCATATGTTTAATGTATCAGACTTATATTCTACAAGCTATTATGGTCCAGGCCCCATGTAGGGGAAAAAAACAGCTGCTCTGAATAACTTCTGAGACTATATTTCTAATTAAACAAATTATCACTAACAGAAACACATAGAAACTTCTTACTCTTTGTTAAGGAAATCATTTTATAAGATATTAGAATTGAAAGATGACTCCAACACTGAAACTAGACTTCCAGAGTCGAGTCTTCACACCTTCTCAAGAATGCGTGCAATTCCCAAACGATAATAGCTTCACTCCTTGAGCAGCATAGCCCGTAAGCCTGTCTAGCGAGCTCGTGAGGCTCACGCGAAAGGGTCTCCAAGTGTTTCCAACCTAATATTTTGTTACCGAAAAAGAAAACGAAATTTTGAAGTATTAACTATTTTATAAGAAACCAAAGATGAAAATATACAGTAGAAAACACGGTAGGCCCGGCCTCAGAACCTCATAGTACGCTTCGCCACTGTTAGATTATTAGGAAATTTAGGTTCTCCTAGAAGTTATTGGCGACTCTACTAGGTGTTTTAATTAGCATTGAAACAAGATCTACGGAAATGTCTGGAAACAATATGTACTGCTACTTGCTGTCATTTGCATGCTCTTTTTGGTCGGTGGTCTCTGCCACAACAAAATCAGCATCTTTAAATATGTCGGGGTCATATGGATATATGCCATACTTCTTAAAACCATTTATGGCATTCATGGGAGTGCACACTTTCAAATAAGCTTCTCCAAAATTTGACTTATCTGGAAAAGTGTGACCACTCTCCTTGGATGCTTATTCAATCACTTTTCCAATGCTGAATCATGATAAGTACTCAACGGAAAAGTAAGTGACACGAGAAGTGGTTGGAGCTTGTGGACAGTGTGGGAGTAGATAAATAATGGTGACGAAATTCGCTTCAGCTGGCTCAATAACATTTTCAAATGCTTCGAGTGACTTGAGATTTCCATCCATGATTAAGAAGGCAAGGTCATCCCTGGATACGTTTGCCTGGTGGACGAAATATTATTATGATTCAAAGACGAAAAAGGCAAAACTGTGTCCAAGGCGTAAAATGATTTCTCCAACTCACTGGGATCAAATCATTAATATCATAATAGAATAATGCCATCTTGTACAGTAAGCTTGGGAAGTAACGTATTTAGTTTGCGTTACATTTCAGACGAGTAACAACATGTATATTTTTTTCGGAAACGTTTCTTTCCTGTAAATGAATTTCCCAGAATGAAGCAATGACCACGAACTATGTCAATGACCGACAGTCAGGCACCGACACACACAGAAACAAATAAGATCTTAGTGCCATTTGTTGTTTTTAGAAGGTGAGTACAGCCTCAGGGAAATCACGTGTACTGTTTGCAAGCATCTGGAAGATTTGGTCAGCTCCAAATCAGTACATTCAGTAAGTGAACTGTAAGTATAATGGTAGTCTGGTTTACTTTGGTTGGTGTTGTTTTTATAAAGATGGAGAATGAAAATATTTTATCTTTCGAACATTTGAAATCATACTTGTTCTTAAAAGCTGAGGATGATGGTGGACAGAATTTAAATGTAGGTGTCTGAAGTGCACCGGTGGAATAATAATATAACAATAATAGTGGTAGTAGTCGTACGAATTTTTATTATTTTGCATATTCAAAGTTTCGGACCTAAAAGTAACGCATTACTTTCGAAGTAGGATAACAGTTGCTTTTCAGAGGCAAGCAACGCGTTACATTTTAAGGGAAAGTAAAGTAACTTGTACTGCGTTATATTTTTACAAGTAAATTACCCAAGATTGTTGTACAGACAGAACACACACTGCAAGCTTCAAAGTTCCACACATCCAACGTTTATACTGTATTTCTGAATCACAGTAGACACTTTAAATCAACACTTCTGGAAACAGGTATTTCTTGTCCAAAATGGATGCATGAAATGGAAAACGAAATAAACGCCTTCCCACAATTATGACCTCACCAGATACATTAGTTGACGCATTTCATCGACAATGGCACCACTATCTGGGGAGAAGTTTGGCTTGATTTTTTTGTCGTGCGATACAAGATAGTGTTAATAGGTTCGTCATCGTTCTATGTTCCTACAGATGGCACGACTTGATGATGAGCATGCGTGAAGTGTCATGTAGATCCGTCAACTCATTCGTATCGTTACAGCTGGTCAAAGTGTACGTGTATTTTTTTTTTTTTTATTTTTTTTTTTTTTTACTTTTTTCACAATGAACAAAATTCCTAGTTTTGAAAGGTGTAGCTCCAAAACAAAACCATGAACGATTGGTAAAAGTGTATAAAGACTCTTCACTGGAACTCTGGAACCTACTGATGAGCGAATAGGTTTACATTTATGTGGCATACCTGCAACACCTTCTGAAATCAGTTTCAAACATAATCCAAGCCATAACCGGTATTCGGTAAGTTCTTTGCGAAGATGAATAATTTGTTGTCTTAGTTTCTTGGGATCAAAGCCCAAGGCAGTTTTCATGAAAATGGACAATATTGCGGTTCAAGTTGAAAGCACCTGGCTCTTTCTTTTTAATGTATGCCAAACAATTTTCTTTTTAATGAATTAGGTCCACACCTAATCTTAGAGGGCATTACATATATCAAAAATGTGGAAGACTCTATTCAAATCGACATATCTATTCTAAACATATTTAGTACTTTAGAACTTCCATTAGATAGAGAAGAAAAGACGTCGGGTCATCAAAATACGAGGAGGTATCAAAAAGCTCGTGCAATCATCTAGAAGGTAACGAACTACGAATCTCCTCGGACATGCATTTTGTAGTTAGGTCCTTGTATGCTAACCATGCAAATTCTGGACTCATTAGAACAACTCTTCTTTTGCAGGTAATCATTGAAGCTGTAATGATTGACAAGCTTGAGCCACAGAGCATCATTAAGTTCCTCCATCTGCAGGGGAAATCAGCAAAGCACATCCTCGAAGAGATGACAGAAGTCCATGAGGATCCTATGACATGGTATCCAGGTGGAAACTGCAATTCCAAATTGCACACATGATCACCGCGGACGCCCCTAGATCTGGTAACCTTCTTTCACTGATAATGCCGCTTGACGGAGAAACTTGAGATCATAATGGAAGACGAAGGATAACCATTGAAAGTATTATGCGTGCATGTAGGTATGAGTCATGGGTCTGCCTGGAATATCATTCACAAGCAGCTACATCTTCAGAAAGCGTCAGAACGATGGATGCCACGACTGCTCACACTTTTCCAGAAGGTGATCGCGAGGACGCTGCAAGAGAAATGTTGTATCGCTGTGAGGTGAATGAAGAGGGCTTCTTCGGCAGATTAATAACAATGGATGAAGGTTGCGTTTATCTTTATGAGCCAGCAACAAAGGGAATGTGCAAACAATAGAAATACCCCTATCAGCCCCCCCCCCCCTTAAAAAAGGTACGCGTGCAGAAATCTACCGCCAACATGATACAGTTTTCTGGGACTGTGACCACAGTTTTCTGGGACTGTGACAGTCTGACATCATGACAGACTGGGGCAAACTACTACTAGCACCTATTATTCCCATCTTCTAAAGTTACGAGAGGAACTGAAGAAAAAACGTCATGGATTAGTCACAAAAGGGGTGCTGTGTTGGCAGACAATGCACCAACTCATTCAACCCATACATCCATGATAAAGGCAGTGGAACTAGGATATGTAATACTGCCCCACCCCCATACTCACCGGACTTAGCACCAAGTGACTTTTTTCTCTTCCCATAAATGAAACTTTCACCTAGACGACGCCGTTTTGACAGTAGGGAAACGTAATTTCTGAGGTCAAACTGGTTTCAAAGCCAAACTGCAGACTTTAACAAAACAGGCTTACGGAAAGTAAAGAACCGCTGGCAGCAAAAAATGCACGGCACGGTGACTACGTAGAGAAGAACTAATATCATCATGATGTCAGAATTCTCCACAGTGGATTTCTCCTAGATGATTACACGAACTTTTTGATACCACATTGTATAGGGCGTCCCACAAAGGGTTTCAATTGTTTATACTTCAATAACTCGAACCAAAATATGATTTTTATAAAGTCAGAAAGATGTCCAAAACATTACTGCATGATGTTCTAATCTGGAAAATGTTCAAAATATCCTTCTTTGGTAACAACACATCGTCAGTAACGTTGTGGGACAGACCAACAAACATGTGATATGGTTTCCATTGGAATGGATTCACAGGCAGTCTCAATCTTTTTAATACTGACCTGAAATGACAAAATTTCACCATAGTGATGTGTAATAATTATTTTGTGTACACGTTGTGAAATGGTGTCGATATTCATCACCAGTTGGGACGTTTGTGGGGCAACTGGCCTTGCTGATCATACTGTGCAGAAGTGAATGCGTGAATTTACGGGGGGTAAACTGACGATTTGTCAAGATTGGACGGAAACCCAATTTGTGTAACCATATTAGTCCTATTGAGACCCTGGTCATAGAGAACAAAAGGATAACCTTTGAGGATATGTAACCAGTGTCGGACTGGACAGGGTGGCGAGGCGGAGATTTCCGTCTGCGCCCACCCTCTTATGGCGCCCCTTTGTTACAATAAAATATGCTTAAATGTATTGAACTTTAGTTAAAATTTCCATTATTCATTACATTAAATATCATATGACAGTTATATTTCAGATTTGTGTAGGCTATAAGCTGTTAAGTCGCAGTGCTCTCTTCGTTGCGGGTGCCAGCACTGCCAGATGTTCATGGTATATAAATCTCGGTCTGATCTAGTATTATCACAAGTGGCCTTGTAACTGCTGATGGCTCATTCGTTTGTTGCGTTATTTGACTGTGATAGGGTTAGCATCGAAGCTCAAGGAATTCTATAATTAATTGGTGCTTCTGCACTTGAAAAAATGGCATTTTCCTGATACCAACAGCAGACGTGGTTGTCTTCCTTTTCCTTTCTCGCCTATTCTGTGCTCCCAAACATTTCTTTTCTTGATTATTACGCTGCTATTCGAACTTTCACCTATCATTTATAGCCGAGCGAAAGACTTTTGTTTCATTAAGAGGAGCAGAGTGTTTCTCAAGATGATGCGCAGGGTCCTGTGTCTGATTAAGTAGATTTGGCAGACATAGTGATTTCTGATTCAGTTATAGTTCATCAATCGGAGACTCCGGTTTCTATTCTTGAATCAGCTACCAAACATTTGCCACAGAAATCGAATTCCTCTTCAAATGACAAAAATGTCTCGGTACCCGAAAATGTGAGCGGCCAGCATATTTCTTCTGGTTCCACAATAGAAGGTTCTAAAATCGGAGCAGAGAATCAACTTGGTTGTCCCTCTGAGTTCAACAAAAGATGATGATGACCTGCACCTGACTGAAACGAGTATTAACTGTATACTTGCGTTTCTTGAAAATCATATAAACGTGTACCATCGTGTTCTTCCAAATGGAGATTTAGTTCAACGAAGTTGTTGTCATGTAATACTGTAATCAAAAGTGCATATTACAATGTTTGTATGGTATTCTCCAATGGCATTAACAGTCCTTTTGTTACTGAATTTAAGTTGGGTCAAAAACAACATTCAACAGCCATACAGAAGCAAGTCGCAAGAATTCGGTTTTTGCTTTCACGTCCGATAACGCAGGGCCGACATCGGTTCGCTTCTGAATTCCAACTTAGCAACTGTCCAGAGTGTTCACAAGAAGGAAACAGAAGAAAGGCGTCGGGTTGTTCAGCGAATAAGTGATATTGTTTTGTTCATCGGCCATCAGGGTATTGCCTATCGTGGTAAAATGGAAAGTGACTATTGTCTCTCTGATAGAAGTGTAAACCATGAAAACAATTGCTGAATATGATCCATTGTTGAAGAAGCATATTGAATTGTCCATAAAACATCAAAAACTAAAAGAAAAATGAAGACAAAAGCACTTTTTAGGCCGCGGTTTCTTAATTACATTTCAGAATCTTTTATTAATAATGTAATAGTTATACTAGGAAAACATTTTCAGAAAACTGTTCTTAGTAGAAAGTTCTTTCTGCTGGAATTAATAGCTTTCAAGCAGATCCTATTCAAGATGTGTTAATTCTAGATCAACTATGTATAGTTTTACGATACACATATGAAACTTTTGTTTCTGGAAGCTTAGTTAAGCTAATTAGTCTTCACAAGGCCAGAAGAATAGACATGCTAGAAGTTATAAAACAAGAGCAATATTACCAATATTAGACTATCTATTGATAAGCCTGCTGGATGCTCATTTGACGGGGCAGCTAATATGTAGGACAAATATAATGGTTTGCAAGCCTTACTAAAATAGAAAAATCCTAGAGTGATGTACATGTGATGTATATATGCTCATTGTATGGCGCATGTCCTTAACCTTGTCAGTGATGCAACACTGTGCTGCGAACAGACAGAAAATTTACTTGGATTATTTCAATCTATAAGAACTTTCATTCGAGATTCGCATTTGCGAATGTCGGTTGGGATGGAAACAAGTGAAAGGAATATACGAGTCACGAAATAGTTAAAAGGGTTCAGAAGCTTCGGGTAATATTATGGTAGGTGAAACATAAATCTCTTTCACCCTAATTCTGTGAAAACGAATATTCTGTTTATGATACGAAGAACTACGGTTTAATAATCAGTGTACTGTAGGGAATAAGTACACCCAGTGACTTGGATGGAAATACAGCTAGAATAAGAAGTTTACGAGCCAAATGGCTGAAATTCGAAACTTTAATGACAGAAGCTCTTTATATTATGGTGGAGCTCTAATGACGGAGCTATTTGGGCTTACAACACTAACTTCGAATTACTAACTGTCCCCAAAGATGGCATGGGAAATGGTCCAAACACTAGCAACAGGTTTAAATTCACTCAGAGAGAAATTTTCTCACCTGTATGGACACATTAAAATGTTTTCGGAAAATCTTAACAGAGAATGGGATGAAAACGAGCTTCATCTCAGGGCGGGTGCTCATTTTGCAACGAAAAGGATTAGACGATGAAAACACGTTTTGACGAAAACTACTCTGATGAAGACTCGTCCTTGCAAGAAGGCCAGAGGAAGAAGTTTCAAATAGAAACCTTTCTACAGGATTTGTAATACCCTTTGACCAGTGTTGAGGAGAGGTTTTCCCAAGTGAAAATTAATGAAAGATTGTGCCTGTTTGGACCCGAAGAGATTTGAAGAAATAAAGAGAAGTGGATTATCAGATGGAGATGGATGAAAACATTAGCAGAAAATACAGGCGTGTAAAGAAACCCCGAACTCAAACAATTTGCAACCCATTACAAAGATATTACTTCAAGAATCTGAAGAATGCTTCTACTAGTGACTAGTAACGTTTACACTTTTGTATGAGCTGACTTTAAATGTAAGAACTTATAGCAATTTATATTGTGTGTACAAATATGTTATGGCTCTTCCAATTACCCAAGTAACGTGTGAATGCTTATTTTTTAAGTTGAAGATCATTAAATCAAAACTGAGATCTCTTTCGGGGCAAAGTCTACTGGAAAATTTAATGTAGTGAATATGTTCAGAATTTTCCTGTAGATTACGACGTTATTGGAAGCGAAATAGCAAAAAGCTTGAGAGATCTTAGACGTGAAATTCAATATAGTCTCACAATTGTCCTAATGGTATTTGTGCTGGAATAGGTAGGCTACTGTTAATTTATCTATCCTACATTTACATTTTTGTTGGCTGTAATTATATTATTATTTCGTGCTGTGCAACATTTACGGTATTTCGCACTAATCGTTTTGTGTTTAACTGTGTATGCTTAATGCTGTCAACATATTAAAAAAGTCATTTTAAAAACCAAAATGTTTACATAAATTTGTCCATAAGGCGCCCCTCAAGTTTCCATATCCGCCTAGTTCTGACAGCTCCAATCCGACACTGTTATGTAACCTTACACGATTCTCTTATTGTATCGCCGAAAGAATCTTGTCGGGCCACTTCAAGTTATTAAGATAGGTTCATGTTAGACCCCTCGACTGCTGAATGAAAAGATGATGGTCCCCCGAAGGCTCTTTATAGAATAACATAATCGAAGTGGTCCCTCATCTATTCTGCTCCCAGAAGTATGCCCCACTGAACTCTACTGAACGATTCATTGTGAGGCAGCTTTAAGTCCACAAATGATCTCGGAAGTGGCATTTTCCAGTGTCTAAAACATGCCCCACAAAAAAAGATTTCTCAGAGACGCTTTTGAATTTTAGATATAAAGACTCCAATGATGTATAAAAATGGACGGAAATTGTGTTGAAAACTCTCCGAAATATTTAACTCGAAAAGTGAGAAATGCGGAGTTATGAGAGAGCGGCACTTAATTTTGATACGCACCTCATATACAGTACATACAGCACAATCCTATAAAACTGAATGCCACATCGTCAGTTTATTTTAAAAAACTACTATATCGAATTTTGAAGTGAAGACAGGACAATTTGAAGTAATCATTATGAAAAACAATACCAGTATTCAAATTAAATATTTCAATTACTAATATTGTTTCATTTGAAGCGACTGCATTTTGGTAAATACTTGCATCTGAACACAATAATGCAGTGTAATTATCCAGAAATTCAAACCATAAGCTTACCAAGCCGAGGTGAACGGAACTCAGAAGCTCTCGGCGTGCAAAACTGTGAAGCATGCCCTCTATTTTACCAAGCCAAGACTGTCCCTGGCCGAGCTCGGCTACCAAATATAGCGATCTTTATCCCTCACCAGGGAAGGGTCCGAATGGGGCACTCGAGTTGCCGGACGACATGTATCAGATATGAAAGAGGGCGTGAAACTATGTACATATGCAAATTTACAGCGGCTGAGGGCAACATGGAAAAGCAGGAGAGCCGGAAGAAATATAGCCGACTATAGGGCCCAGCAACAGAGAAAGCTACGGAATCACTAGTTCTACGCGTGAATGCTCTCAGTAAGTAAGGTCAAATGTTTAGTAGTAGATGCATGATAAGATCCGCTATATGTAATGAACATCATGGCCACCATATTGAGTAGCCATCTAGAATTCGGATTCACATTGTAAAAGAGAAAGTGGGTAATGTGGCATATGAAATAGCAATGAAATTTTACCAGGAATTCATTGGTATTAACGATTTTGTAGTAAATTTATTGCGAGTGGAGAAGTAACATGCAAGAAAGTGAGGGGAGATTTGAACAAACTTCGGAATAACCTGTCGGAATAATGTTGGCACATGCAAAGAGCTGGTAATATTGCAATGTTAAAGATGGATAATTGTTGTCACGTTAGAATACCCGACACAAAGGAGGGATGGGGATTACAGTTACAATTACGACGCGGTTCTTCTCAAAGAAAATAACATGTATCATCACATAAGCAAATATACTGATAGAGATACATAGCAATCTATGAAGGACAGTTGATGTGAAGAGTATCTATAAGAGTGTGATTAAAACAAGAGCTGTTCTCACCTGTCACGCTATCATCTATCTCTAACGTTTGTTATTCTTCGACCACTGTACCAATATTCACCAAAAACTACATTTCTGATCTACACAGGGATTATTGTCGCACGTCCCAAACTCATGCACTAATTAACCTTCCTACCAACCACTCTATCTTACTTGATTACTTCACTGATAACGTATATTTTAGATAATGAGCTTTCTCGCGTATTTTCTGTCTGCAAACAGGGCACAGAGTAGGTGGAACGGACTCACCTTTAGTCTCTTCTTTCTCTGTCTCCTACTCGCAACTATTCTGCATATAAACATACTTTTCCTTTGGTCTGTATACAAACTAGAGTTCTCCAAGCAAGTTCCAGTTTTTGCGTCATACTAGTGAGACTATTACAGAGTTTATATGCGTCCTTCTTGCATGTTACTTCTCAACTCGCAATAGTTAGTACCAATGTATTCCTGATAAAATTACAGTGCTATTTCATATGCCACATGACTCTCTTTTATACTGTGAATCCGAATTCAAGATGGCTACTTTCAATATGGCAGCCATGATGGTCATTATATATAGCAGATCTTATCATGCATCTACTACTAAACACTTGACCTTACTTACTGAGAGCATTCACGCGTAGAACTAGTGATTCCTTAGTTTTCTCTGTTGCTGGGCCCTACGGTCGGCCATGTTTCTTCCGGCTCTCCTGCTTCTCCACGTTGCCCTCAGCCGCTATAAATTTGCATATGCACATAGTTTTACACCCTCTTTCATATCTGATACATGTCGTCCGGCAACTCGAGTACCCCAGTCGGACCCTTCCCTGGTCAGACGATAAGGTACTTGATCATCAAATTTGATTCAGATACGCTCAGTAGTTACCGAGAAATAATTATATACCGTCATTTCCCATAACTATGGTCCAGATTTTGCATATATTTGGCCATATTTTTCTAATATTTGCCGCAGAAGTGCATGATTTTGGCTTTGGGTAGTCTATACCTTCCGCTAATAAAATAATTTACTGTCGTTAAACTAAGCACTCTACGTTCATATTTATGAAAGAAAATATGGTGGTACATAGTTATGTTCTGAGTTGCCCAACAATGGTCCATGAATAGATTGTGGTGTGGAAGGCAATGTTGGGAGTCAATTTACATGAAAATGAAAATCTACAGAATAGAAAATTTATTAAAAAGAAAATAAAAGTATTAAAGTACAAAGTTTTTAATAAAACGGCACTGTAAATTATCAAATAGTACCATTTATAATATCAGTGATATTTTAACATTAACACTACGGTACTACACTAAAGAAAGCACCAGTACCATTACAGGTTAAAACTAATTCAATTCAAAGTACTGTGCCATACCTCTGTCAAGTTCTTTCACTTTGAAAAGTCCTCGGGAAGAGGAAATTTGCTGAGGTGGAATAATGTTAATGATTATATCACTTAGTGGATAATATAACCTATCTTCTTGTTGTGGCCATATCCAGTACGAGCCAGCTTTTCCATACAAGAAACAACAGCCCCTGTCTCCCTTGTTTCCTTTACAATGCCTGCCCATAGCCTACTGTCATAAGACACAATAACATACACACCCTCTTGCAAGTCAACGCCATTGCAACTGGAGTTTTTATGGCTAAAGATGTTGGTAGAGAAATCGTCTTCGTCTTCATGTAACATAGAGACATTTGTATCTGTATCTGAATCTGAGAGTTAAACGTGAGAGTTCCGGCTCGTCATCTTCACTGTCTGAAGATTCAAATTCTTTTGAAACTCGTCTGCGCTTCACTTTCATCTTACTTTTAGAAAGCTTCCGTTTTGGTGCTTGAGATCCACTTGTGGAAGGCTGTTCTGCTGCAACATTTCCCAAACCTTGAAACTCATCTATTGAAATGCTTCTACCAGGTTCAACATGTAGTTGTCTCTTCCGGGTAGTACCGGTACATTTTTTGAACGCTAACGCATTGGTATCATCATTATTAGCACTGGTACTGGTGTCGTTTCCATAATGCATTTTCTCTAAATGTTGTAAGAAAACGGTTGATACAAGAGAAGAAGTTTTGTTCCTTTCAGGATCAGATGATGGCAATCTATCTAACACTTCGTTCCTGTTCAGTGGATATATTCCAGTTTTGCGAAACCCAAACTGTAGGTTAGCTGCTCCTCGATCATGAAGCATTTCCATCAGCTTACGCAAGAGGTTCGGAAAAATAGCTTTCGGAAGGGTTCCTTGTTTCCGTCCTTCACCAGTAAAATAAGCAATCAATTGCTTCTTGGCATTTAATAATTTAGTAATTTTCAATAAAACTGATAGACCGAAACCCAGGGCCCCAGCCTGGATCCGCCACTGCCTATAGTCAATGAAATAGACCTAGGGTTGAACTAAGAAATAAAGGTGCAAACCAAATGGGATACATCTGTGGTCCACATTGTAATAACACGCTACCACATTTCACAGACTAGAATTCCCAACTATGGTCCACGAAAATTGTGGTACATTGTTGGGATTCAAGTTGAAGACTTTTGTTTACTAGCCTACTACACAGAAACAATATAATTTCCTTCAGTAGTTTATATCTAGTTTTACTGTAGACATAAGACTGTTCTTAAAATAACAACTTTCATGCGTATCATACTTATCAATTTTATCCACCGAAGTTTACTTTCCACACTTTTGTGCACGAGGCAGTTATTGTTATTTTCATCACATCACGTCTCCCGCGCAAATAAAACCCGCGCGTTCAAACCAACTATGTTGCCCTATTGCACCATCTATTGGATGTTCTTTTCGATGCCTAGCTTAACTCCCGGCAGGAAACCGTACTAGCTATTGCTAATGACGTCATGAGAGTTGTCTTGGACCATAGTTGGATGCCTGGACTATATTTATGGGAAATGACGGTATATACGAGGGTCATTCGGAAAGTAAAGAACGTTTTTGTATAAACACTTTAATAACTGATATACAAAGGCGAAATTTGTGTTACATACTATGTGATACTTAAGTTAATTTTCGACATAGTCGCCGTGTAAATTTAAACACTTGTCATACCGTGGTACAAGTTTTTCTATGCCTTTGGCATACACAGTTGCCGCCGAACTGTTGAACCAATCACTAACAGCTTCCTTAAGTTCTTGAAATTTCAGGAAAGAATTCGTGCAGCCCATCAATAGTGAATCGCCTATCCTCTTGAATTTTCCGCTCAATTCTTCCTTTGAGTTCGTCAGTCACAACAGAAGGCCGGCCCGAGCGTTCCTCATCGTGCACATTCGTCCGTCCGTCATTAAACATAATGCACCACTTACGAACTGATGCTTCATTCATTACATTTCCATACATCTCAGTGATTTGTCTATAAATTTCTATCGGACGCACTTTTCTTGCATTCAAAAATCTTATCACACTACGAACCTCACACTTGGCGGGATCAGTAATTGTATCGCACATTTTACAGTCGCACAGCGAAGCAATAACGGCCCGTAGCGGATCGCAGCTGGTGCCAGACTGAGGCTAAACCATGCCCAGGTCAATAACCCAGCGGCAGTGGGGGTGGGGGAACACGCGCACGCGCTAGCGCAAAACGTTCTTTACTTTCCGAATGACCTTTGTATTATATATATATATATATATATATATATATATATGTCTACACTCGCCAAACTTTCAAAACAATTTCATCATATCTTCCATGATCAGACCTAATGATTTTTTAAAGCGAAATATTGATGAAAATAGGAGGGGCATACTGAAAGTCGTGAACAACATGTTTTCACAATAATAATCTTTAGTTGTAAGTGAAACCAAGTATATCATCTCAATCTACAGTCCTTTCTTTCTTTCCTTCCTTCCAGACGTTGACGCTGTTTGTTGCTAGGACGTGCCTACAAGCAAGAAAAATGAAATCTTAGGTTTTACGTCCCACGGATATGCCGGTTAGGCTAAAGGAGACGGTGATGATAAGTAATGTCCGGATTTGCATGTAATTACATATTTTTTTTTTCTTTCATATGTAGATTCGTCAAATCCTCAAATGTTTGTAATTCTCACCTGTAGGGTGCTTCAACTCGTTTCATATTACATATTTTGACCAATATTACATACATCTATAGTTTCCTTTTTTTTTTTTTTATACATAAAACTGTCTTAAAATTTTGCGTTTACTGAAATTTTAATTTAAAATAAACTCCTCAACTGTGCAAGGCTTGCATCTAGATTCAATTTTGTCATGTCTATCTTTTCGTTTCTTTACCGAAAGAGAAATCTCTTTTTTATTATTTGTCAAACCATGTTTCGCAGAATTTTCGCCGATAACAAAAGAAATATAAGAAGAAACAAGTAAAAATCCTCCCTCCGGGGTACATTATCAGCGCCCTTTATTCTCAACTCTGGAGGAGGACAGATCACGTGCCTGATAGGTGACTGGCCAGGAAATTCCTAAAATGAAGTCTATTTGATTGTTATCGGAGGTCGGACGGGAAAAAAGATGAAAGCAAATCCTGCAATTCAAGTTAAAACTGTATGCTAGTGTGCTTCCAGAAATTTACTCCAAGAGTTCGTTCCAAGAAGCTGGAGACAATGGCAATATCATAGCAGGTAACCTAAGCTTTCAAAGAACTTCGCTTGTTCAACTGAATGACAGGACAGTAACGAAACGGGACTGAAACGGGACACCACACTACACCACATGAGATTTCTGACGGGACAAATGCCGTATGCATTGCTTTTCTCGGGGCTTTCCTGTTTCTCTCTAGCCGATTCACACCTTCCTTCATTCGCGTCTGATTTTTATTATCCTGCAATCAGTCACGTCAGTGACGTATGGCTGTCTCAGCTGTTCAAGCATTTCACTTCACTGGGGACTCGCATTAAGGAGGATGAAGTGTAGTAGATTTTCCTTTTTATTTTCATAATTCGTTTAAATATTGCATACTCATACGCGTGTTAATATTACGTTTTCATAAATACCTAACATATGTAATATTACATATTCTTATATAATATTACATATTTCTTACATTTTTAAGCGATTTTTGTTACATATTTATGTACACTCATGTCCAAAATTATTGTCACATGTCTATAAATCTGTTTTTCTAGGAATATAATGTGATAACGAATTCGCCCGGTATTTCTTATAATGTTAGTATGTGTATAATCGATAAAGACATGTATGTGGCAAATTTCATGTCAAAAGAGCAGTAAATAAGAACAATAAAACGAAAATAAAATTTTCTTGTCCATTTAGCAACATTTTATTTCACTCATTGTAATTTTCGTATTTATAATTCTTTTAGTATGAATTTTACCACAAATATATATTTCTCGATTATACACATAGTCCCAGTATTAAAACTACCTGCGAAATCATTATCAAGTTATATTCTTACAAGAAGACAGTTATAGATATGCGACAATAATTTTGGACATGAGTATACATATTTAGGGGGTTGATATTACATAAAAATCCGGACTCTAATGATAAGAGATGAGTGAAATGGTGGAATGAAAAAGTGGGATGAAACGAGAGAACCCGAGAAAACCCACGAGCACGGTATTTGTTCACCACACAGTTCACACGGCGCGAGCTGGGATCGAACCAGGGGACTACAGGCAGTCATGTTTCGTTTCGAAAGCGTGTTGTGATTGAATTCTTTGTTACAGAAGACCAATCTACTTCTGAAATTTACCGCAGACTGCAGCGTGCCTATGGAGATTGTGCCGGCAGTGTTAGGAGGTGGGTGAAACATTTTAAGGATGGGAACACGAGTATCGAAGATGAGCATCGCAGCGGGCGCCCTCGAACTGCCTCCACGGAACGCAACATGGTAAAGGTTGAAGAGCTGAGCAGGGGAGATAGGCGTATCACTGTGAATGAAATCGCTGCAAAACTTGGTGCTGCATAAAGTGCGGTGCAAGAAACGATTCACAGCTTAGGTTATCTGAAGGTTTGTACCCGCTGGGTCCCACGTTTATTAACCGAGGACCACAAACTTCAGAGACTAACCATTGCCCAAACCCTTCTTCAGAGATTTCGACATGAAGGTGATGACTTTTTCACGAGTATTGTGACTGGAGATGAAAACTGGTTCCATCATTATGAACCTGAAACAAAACTACAGAGTATGGAATGGCACCACTTAAATTCGCCACCGAAGAAGAAAGCGAAGATGGTGCAATCGGTAGGGAAAGTTATGGGGAGGTCTTCTGGGATGCACAAGGTTGATTTCTTGGGCCTGGACAAACCATAAATTCTGCCCGTTACATTCAGGCAGTTTTGATGCTCCATCGTGACTTGCGTGATAAACGCCCTGAAAGATCATCCTTCAACAGAATAATGCGCATTCGCATACTGCATGTACCACTATGTAGCAGATCAAGAGATTTGGGTGGAAAACATTTCCACATCCTCCCTACAGCCCCGACATGGCACCATCCGACTACCATCTCTTCGGTTTTGTGAAAGAAAAGATGCGAGGCTATCGCTACGAGACACTGGAGAATATTCGGCAAGTAATGCGTTAGTGTTTACGGGCAGCTGGAACAAATTCTATCGCAAGGGTATTTTCAAACTTGCAGAACGATTGGAAAAATGTGTGCAAAAAAAACGGAGACTATGTAGAAGAGTAAAAGAAAGGGCTGTACACTGAGACGATATATTTGGTTTGGTAATAAAGATTACGGTTAAGAAAAAATTTTGCTCACGACTTTCAGTATGCACCTCATACATTTATTCAAACACAGACAATATCGTCAAGACTTTTATTGCTTTTGCATCATTAATGCGTATAACGAAGACCTGGTTAAACTGGAATAATCCGTCTAACTATCCACTGATTGAAGCTATAGGGTACGTATTCATATAGAATAAACCTATCTTTGTAACTTGAGGTTTCATACTACAATATATAACTTGAATTTGCTCGGAGATCTTGTTCATCAACTGTTTCTTCTGCAACGCTGGAAACTCTTGTCTTACATTTTTGTCTGATTGTTTCCAGCGACAGTTAATTAGTGATGTAATCAAGTGTTTTACGAAATATTGTGCAGTAAACTCATATTTTATAGAAAAAGCACTAGCTACATAAAAAAGTGAGACAAGGGTTTCTTAGCGTTGCAGAAAGAAACACTTGGTAACAAAGATCTCCAAGCAGATCACTAAATAAATATCTCGAGGAAAGTTTACGTTTCTTATCCATACAACATAATACTAATAATTAAAAAAAAAACATAATATTTTATTAAACTCAAGAACTTTGTACAAACAAACATTACCAATCATTCACTCCCAAATTATAATTCCCAGTTCTTTTTTTATACTCATTTTTCCCCTTCTTACAATATGCGTGAGACAACTGCACGCGTTCATTAGAAAATGTTCTTTAAGCGTTTGGAACTAAGAACACATCTTTGCCGTCAACACTGAACTTTAAAACAAGTATTATTTAACCAATGAAATTCATAACCACCAAGTGAAGAATGATGTGAGCAAATATAAAATCTGCAAATCCTCTTTCTGGGCTAATGCCGTAGAACTGCGTCTTGTTTTGTGGATTGACCTGCAGCCTCAAACAAACTGGAAAAGAAAATTAAAAAAATAAATGGAGTACCATCTTCCACTCGCAACACATACATAGATATATATACATCAAATATACTTTAATAATTGTAAAAATGAAATGAAATCTTTGAGTTTTACGTTCCACAGTTATGCCGGTTAGGCTAAAGGAGACGGTGATGAAGAGTAATGAATGAAATGGTAGAATGAAGAAAGTGGGAGGAAACGGGAGAACCCCGAGGAAACCCATGCGCACGGTGTTTGTCCACCACAAAGTTCACTTGGCGGGGACTGGGATCGAACCCGGGACCCCAAGCACCAGAGGTGAACGCTCTACCACTGAGCCACCGCGGCCCGTTTAAAATTGTATCCTGGTAATCAACTCAATCACTATCAAAACTTACTACACGTACACTGGCTGACGGAATCACGAAGTTCGTGAGAAAATGGGTGTATGTGATGATTACCTCCAAATTCGTTCTTAGGTCTAGAGACAAAGCAAATAAAGGATGGCGTCGAGCCGACTGACACATTTCAATACTGAGCAGCCGTAATAACTTATATTGGTTGGCGGAGTGGGAACCGAGAGGAAGGAACGCCACATTATATGCTCAGTTGCAATGGAGCACAGAATATCGTGTTACCTCAGTTCGTAGTTACTACGAAACTAAGTCTCTGCCAAAAGTGCTTGAAGGGGAAACTTTAATGTTGGTCTCTCCACGTTTTCAGGAGTTTGCACTATTCTTGGAGCTCCATGTTTTACATCCAACACACTACCAGTCTCTTCAAACTTCTTCACCCAAGTCAATATGGTATTCCACTTTTTCGTCAGCTGCCGAAAATGCAAAATGTACAGTAATTGGCATACTAGGATCCTACACAGACCAGGTACAATGAAATATGGTAGCTTTGAAAGGAGTTTTGTTTGTTTAAAATCAAAACTAGAAAATTAGGCCTATCTACCTACGAATTAACGTTTGCAGCTATGGCTGTAGCCACAGAGTAATGATAATCTAGGTATTCATTACACAATGTATTCTACCTTAAAGCTTAACATTTTAATTCATATGCCATTAAAGATCATAATTTAAGTGCAAATAGCCGCATTACGGATAGTCTAATTATCACAAGCTACATAAACCATACAATATTTTAAGTCCAACTATCTTTATATAATAGTCAAAGAAATTATGTAATTGCTTTCCCTACACTATTTTAAATTTCATTGTATGCTACGAGAACATAACATAAATACTGTAAACTGTGTATACTTTGGCCCTTTAAGGGCAACTATGGCCCAAAGCAGGGTGGAAAAAAATCATGATTTTTTAAAAAAATTTTTGATTTTTTTTATTTAATTCGATTTTTTATTTAAATCAAATCTTTCTTCTCGCGTAATAAATGTCACGAACTGAAGATAAAATATTAGGAATTAATATTAAATGTTAATTATGCAATTTAAGTGAAAGTATTGGGCTTGAATTTTGAATTGATTGCTAGTCGTTAACTTATTTCAATCCCAAATAGAGATGCAAAGGTCCGGGGGGGAAAAACGTCTTTTTTTCTGGGGGGGAGGAACTCGGTTTTTTCTGCTTCGCTTTTTTGGTTGGGAAATTTTGGGCTTTTTTCCAAATTCTGCTTTAAATTGATAAAGCAGGTTTTGTTTCGCTTCTCTACAATACAAAAACTCATTTAAGTAGTAGTAGATGCAGATAATAATACAAAAATCGAAAATAAACATGAATTTCGAAAACACATTTCAAACAATTTTAATTCTTAACACATTTTTATTATGAATCTCAAAGGATTAATCCATGTATATGATGTTGCAGTTAAGTTTTAACTTTCATATACATTATAAGCAATATTTTTTATTGTGAATTAAAAATACAAGAACAAGGAAAAACTGTTACATGACATACAGAATTTATTGTACTATGTGTCTAAGTTCAGACAAATAACACATCGGGAAGATAATAATATATTTACTGAACAAACGCACAAAACAAATTTTAAGTTTCGACTCAGTAGCCTTCTCAAAAATAACATTTTCTTCTCTTTGTTCATTACGTATATCAAGTGGCTCAAGTGGTACAACGTTGGCTTCTCATTCGGGAGGTCATGGGTTCGATTCCCGATGCCGATCATACTGACTGGGGTTTTCCAGTGTTTCCCTCAGTCCTACCAGGCAAATGCCGGGTTGGTACCTACTGAAACAATTCCTGGCCGATAGCTTCCCAAATCCTTTCCATGTTGTTGTTAGATATCTAGTATAAAATTAGCGTCTGAGCTGCATCTGGTGATTGTTAAATAAAGATTGTTAAATAAATTCGACCATTCCGACAAAAGTTCTTATTTCATCTGTGAATGTAGAGATGGTGCGTGTACTGTGATTCCTGGCTGATTTCATTTCTTATGTTTTAACCTTTTCAGGACGGCCAGGGATTTCAAGAAAATCGTAGACCTTTACTTTGGCGGCCCTAGCACCCCTCCTAATTCTTCCATGGGTATGAATTATATCTTGTTGGAAAGCTTATGAAACAAAGATTCTAGTAAGATAACCTTTGGGGCTACCGTACCCAACCCGTAGAAGAAGAAGAAGGAGAAAGAGAAAAAAATATTTTTTTCGAAATTTGTGAGAGTCTGGCAACACTGTTTCTAGTCGTACGCTAGAAAAAATATTCTGACCTGTAGGCCAGACATTGGTAATAATTATACCAAAAAATGAAGGGCAAAGGTGCAATAGCTAGGTAAAAAAAAATCGGAAGATAGGATCTAGGTGAATCATCCTGTTCCTATTTTCCCGAGAAATTTTCGTCTACCCTTACGTTGGCAGGCTTGGCGACGCCCCTAAATGTCACACATAAACAAACCATACCTCGTTGGAAACCTTATAGAACAGACATTTCAGCAAAGTAACTTTCATGTCTCTCGGACCAAATTAGTAAAAGAAGAAGAAGACGAAAATCATTTTTTTTAAATACAATTCTTCAGATTTTGTCAGACTGTGGCAACGCTGTTATATACCGTACGCAAGCAAAAAAAAAAAAAAGAAATATCTCAGATTTACGCCAGACACTGGAGACAATGATATCAAAAAATGAAGGGTTTAGATTCAATAGGAATGGGGGGGGGGGGAATTCTGAACACCGAGCCTACGTGAATTATCCTGTATTTTTTCGATAGATTGTGGTATACGCTAACATTGGCAAGTCTGGTGATGCCCCTAATTGTCACAAGCATATCAGCTATACCTCGTTGGAAACCTTATGAGACACCCATTTCAACAGGGTAACTTTCGTGTCTCTCGGACCAAACTAGTAAAAGACGACGACGAAAGTCAAAATTTTTGCGAAAAAATCTATTTTTTCCAAATTTGTCCGACTATGGCAACACTGGTATTAGTCGTACGCAAGGAAAAAAAATTCTTACATTTACGCCAGACATTGGGAACAATGATATAAAAAATGAAGGATTTAGCTACAATAGGAATGGAGGAAAAAATTCGGAACCCCGAACCTACGTGAATCATCCTGTATTTTGTTCGAGAGATTGTGGTATACGCTAACATTGGCAGGCTTTGCCACGCTCCTAATTGCCACAAACATACCAGCTGTGCCTCGTTGGAAAGTTTATGGAACAAACATTCCAACAAGGTACTTTCGTGTCTGTCGGGTCAAACTAGTAAAAGAAAAAGAAGACAAAAATGAAAATTTTGGGTGGAAAATCAAGTTTTTGAAATTTGTCGTACTATGGCAACACTGTTGTTTGTCGTGTACAAGAAAAATAATTCTCACATTTACCCCCGTTATTGTGAACAATTGTGCAAAAAATAAACCGTGTAAGTGCAGTAGGAATGCAGAAAAATTCTCTTACTAATGGCAGAGAATAAACTCGCATTGGTTCACCTAACATTGTTCGTCGCAAGATCATTGCTTTTCTTTCCTTTTGCTTCGGCAGGAAGATTTTTTTCTAAAACTAAATAACTTGTCAAAGGAGGGAGTTGAAAGAAATGGATATTTACGACCCTTAGGTTTAACTGATAGCTACAGCTGACTTTGACCAGGCTAAAAATAGAACGGTGCGTTCTGAGGTGATAACTGTTTTCCTTTCGCTCTCTCTCTCTCTCTCTCTCTCTCTCTGTGTGTGTGTGTGTGTCTGTCTGTCTGTTCAATAAGTTATCTTGTTGGAATGTCTGTTCTATAAGCATTCCAACGAGGTATAGCTGATATGTTTTTGACAATTAGGAGCGTGGCCAAGTCTGCCAATGTTAGCTTATACACAATCTCTAGAAAAACATACAGGATGATTCACGTAGGGTCGGCGTTCCGAATTTTTTTCTTCACTCCTATTCCACCTAAACCCTTCATTTTTCTACATCGTTGTTTCCAATGTCTGGCAAATATGTGAGAATTATTTTCCTTGCGTACGACAAATAACAGTGTTGCCATAGTCCGACAAATTTCGAAAAATTTTAATTTTCCCCAAAAATTTTGACTTTCGTCTTCTTCTTCTTTTACTGGTTTGGCCCGAGACACACAAAAGTTACCTTGTTGGAATGTTTGTCCCATAAGCTTTCCAACGAGGTATAGCTGATATGCTTGTAACAATTAGGAGCGTGGCCAAGCCTGCCGATATTAGCGTAAACCACAATCTATTGAAAAAATACAGGATGATTCACGTAGGTTCGAGGTTCCGAATTTTTTTCTTCACTCCTATTGCACCTATACCATTCATTTTTATATCATTGTTCCCAATGTCTGGCGTAAATGTGAGATTTTTTTTCCTTGCGTACGACAAATAACAGCGTGGCCATAGTTCGACAAATTTCGAAAAATTTGATTTTCCACCCAAAATTTTGACTTTCGTCTTCTTCTTCTTTTACTGGTTTGGCCCGAGACACACAAAAGTTACATTGTTGGAATGGCTGATCTATAAGGTTTTCAACGAGATATGGTTTGTGTGTCCGTGATAATTAGGAATGTCGCTAGGGCTGTCAACGTTAGAGTACATTACAGTGGATATTGAATAATATACAGGATGTGTCACGTAGGTGTGAGGTTCCGAATTTCTTTCTCCATTCGTATTGAACCGACGGGTTTGACTTTTGTGTATCATTGTCCCAAATATCTGTCGTAAATGTGAGATTTTTTTTCTTGCGTACGATGAATAACAATGTTGCCAGAGTTCCTCAAATTTGAAATATTTTTTTTTTTTTGTCTTTATAAGAAAATATACAATAAGAAAAAGGGTAAATTCAATACCCCTCCTATTCACCCCTCTCAAGCCCAAAAGCCATGGACTGGGTATGGCAGGTAAGTATGTTCATTTGTCTCTATGGATGCCATTTTTTATCCTTGTAGCTCCATAAGGGGGGTACCTCCCCCCAAATTCTGAAGGGAGAGAGGGAAAGCTATAAACACCCAAATTTGCCCCCCTCCCGCTTCACGGCGGGACCCACTACATGAATGAGATACACAGGATTAAAAAGTTTCATCCTTTCTGAAGAGATACATACCAAAATCATATCTCTAGGTTAATTAGGAGCTGAGCTAGAGAGGTTTGAATTGCTGGCTCAAAGGTTGAGCCGTTCGTCCTGAAAAGGTTAAATTGTTGTTATTACTAATTACCAACAATGACGGATTTGCGAAAGGGGCTAAGGTGGGGGTGTCTTTCGGACTGAAGCCTCTTCTCCGAAATTACGGAATTTCTAAAACAAACGAAATTTTAGTTATGTCTTTACTCATAAACCTCAAGCTCCCCTCAAATGACAATCAGGCATTTTTAGAAAAAAAAAAAAAATAACCATTAATAAGAATAAACCCTCCCAAAACACTTTTCTAAATCCGTACTGATTATTTGTATAAAATGGTATTCAAGTTGCATCCGGAAGATTATTGTTACATCGTTACACAGCTACAGTATAACAGAAATGTGGAAGTATGCTCTAACGGATATATTGAAAACCACAAGTTTAACTATGTGCTAGAAATTAGAGTACTGAGCTCTAAGAAATGAAACACGAACAACTAAAAATGAAGTGATCTAAAGAAAAAAAGTCGATAACTCAGAAGTTAAAATAAAGTTATATAGCCTCTAAAATTGCTCTCAAATACTACGTACTTAATGTTTAATCCATAAAACATGTGCTATATCCATCATGATGGTGAATTCTAGAGGGAAATACGACATTTAGGTCATGAAATCTTGTTTAACTATACAGTATACTATAAGAAAGCTATTTAGATAGAAAAATCATGAAAATGAAAAAAGCCAAAATTTCCGTTGAAAATAAAAAAAAAAATCAAAGAAGCCGGCTATTTTGCATCTCTAATCCCAAACAATGTTTCTTAAGCACTAAGGAAAAAGTACGGCGACGTTTATCAACATGATACCTTTTTTTTTCACAAAGTTACTTATATCTGTCAGGGGCATACCTAAAATAAAAAAATTGGAACTAGCTTGCGGCACGAAATACATATAAAATACGCAAATTTCGCCTAAAGTTATAAAAATCTAAAAAGATTTAAGTTTCGGAGAGGGAATCCGACCCCTTTATAAATACGCCCCTATTATCTGGGAACAAACAAACAGACGCGCACACAAAAAGAATTTTCGTCTTAAATGTCCATGGTGATTTTCTCGTTGGAATAGTTAACGATTTAAAAACCTTATGTTACGAAGATAAGAAAGCAGAATTCCTCCGGTACCCGTTCAAAACGGGATTTTCCCTAATCATTCTCTGCATGAAACACTCGTTTTCATACTGTGTTGTACATACATTTGCATCTTATTGTATTATGATTATCTTCAATACTTGAAATAACACAACAGAGGCTGGATTTTACTTATTTTCACTTTAAATTAATTTATTTCGGAGTTTGATTTAAATCAGCGATTTTTATTTTAAAAATCAAGTGATTTAAATTTCGATTTCAGACTGATTTAAATCAATCCACCCTGGCCCAAAGGGAAAAAAAAGAAATGATTTTTTCCTACACGGTTATTATTTTTTCTACCGGTAAGAAAAGTAGTGGATCGAAGTATTACAATATTGAGAACACATGAATATTTGCGCTAAGGATTTGTTTCCAGAAAGTGGGAAGCAAAATGCTAGCAACTGTTAGCAAGTAAACATTTATTATATTTCAAGTTCCACAATTTTTGTTCATTGCATTAAAGTTACGTATTCTGAATGCACAAGTAAGCAGAACATAAAAACATGTTCATTAGCGAATATGTTAATAAGCTAACGCCTTAAATGTTGGTTCAACTACGCACAAATTATTATGTGTTTAATTGCGTCGGGTAACACTGACCCATATTTTCTAAGTATTAGAAATGGCCCAAAATTTAAGATGAAATGATGTACAAAGTGGTGCGATGTAATAAGAAAGATTAACCAGGGTTAGAAAAAACCCGGGTATTTTTGAAAAAGCCCAACCCACCTGGGCCTATGTGTTTTTTTTTTCGGGTATTTTAGGGTTTAATTGGTTTTTTTCGAAATATTTCAATGTCTTTGGGGTAAAAGTGTTCAAATTTGATTTATATTTCAAGACTGTCATTGTCGCAACTTGGAACAATATTCTGTTCACTACTGTTTTGAAAAAAAAAATGTCCGCCATTTTGAAATTTTACATTGAATCGCCGAGAAAATCTACACTGCAAATTTAGAACGTTTTGCTTCTATCCTCAATATTTAAACTTAAAAGTCCGAAAATTGCACCCTGTAGCGTGAATACCCTCTAGTTGAAAAATGGCCGCCATTTTTAAATGTTTACGTTGGATGGCCGCCAATATTATATATATATATATATAGCTAATTTAGTGTGTCTCGTGCTTCTACTCTGAACGTTTCTATTCAAAAAACCGAAAATTGCGCCTTGTGTGGATACCCGCCATTTTGAAATTTTACGTTAGTATGCCGCCAAAATCTATACAGGAAATTTAGTGTGTCTCGTGCTTGTACCCTGAAAATTTAAGACCGAAAGTTGTACCCTGTAATGTGTGTGTGTGGTACAGGAAGACAAACGAACAAGTGTAGATCAAGTCATCCCAGGAGCATTAGTAACGTTCGCCAAATATGAATACCAAATATATTAATTTAAAACAAAGATATTCATGGCAAATATTTTACAGCGTAAAATAAATGGTTTTGAAGTTCACTTTCGATACTTTGCGCGTTCAATTACGGGAATTTCCCTAGCATTAGCAGCAAGCGGTTCTTTCCTGAAAATGAATTTAAAACAATTAACAAAGAGATAATTCAAATTTTATAAAGTAAGTGTTTCAAACTGCCTTAAATGCAATTAAATATCTTTCAGCCTAAAATAAATAGTTTTATTGTTGAAGTATTCACTTCCGATGCTTTATGCATTCAATTGCGGGAATTTCCCGAGCACTTCTTTCACGACGTGTTTTCACCGAAAATGTAGCTTTCTTTACTGTACATCGACCTTCCACTAGTACGGAAGTTTGAATTCAGCACTTGAAATAGTAGAGTTACATACAGGGTCGTATCCAGAAGTAGTAGGACTGATTTTTTTCCCGAGCGCGCGGAGCAATGTAGGGGGGGTTGTAAGGGCGGATGTTATGGAGGGGAGCCTTGGGAACAGGTGTCGACCGGTGGCAGTCGCCTGCGTGCGTTAGTTGAGTGTGGACCACTGTGTTAGTGATCTCCTGTTGTGACACCTCGTCGACAGTTGCGATGGAGCGAAATTTGGAGCAGAGGTACGCCATCAAGTTTTGCGTCTAACTGGGAAAATCAGCGACCAAAACCAGGGACATGCTTACGCAGGCCTACAAGGAGGATACCATAAGCCGCACAATCACCCCGTAAAAAGAAGGCCAGAATGTGGAAATCGAAAGTGAAATCGATGTTGATTCCATTTTTTGACCGTCGTGGCATTGTCCATAAGGAGTTCATACCTCCTGGACAGAGTGTAAATGCAAGATTTTACGTGGAAGTGCTCACACGGCTGCGAAATCGGATCACACGCGTGCGACCAGACCTGGTGGGGAAATGGAAGCTCCACCATGACAACGGCGCGTGGATTGTGAGGGATCTCCTGATCAAATTCGGCGTTTCCACGTTGCCTCACCCACTCCTACAGCCCTGATATAGCACCGCCGGACTTCTTCCTGTTCCCCCGTATCAAGTGGCAGCTCAAGGGGCATCGTTTCGACTCGGTGGAAGCGGTCCAAGTGGCGACGACGAAGGCGCTGAACGGATCCCAGAGGACGACTTCCAGAAGGCCTTCGCGACCTGGAAGGCTCGCTACCAGAAGTATGTAAATGCCCAAGGGGCTTATTTTGAAGAGTATTAAGTCAATGTACCAAAATGTTCAATATTTAAGAAAATAATAATAATCAGTCCTACTACGTCTGGATACGCCCCTGTAGTCTTCGAGCATTAAGCTTCTTAAATCTGACAAGAATTTTTACGCTATTGCTGGTGTTGATTCTACAGAATGCTTATTTGAAGAGTAGCAACTAATGACGGAACTACACTACTGTTGTTGGAAAACGAAGTTTTACGTAAGAATACTTGTGTTACCATCAAATGTATGAAATAATACAAATGTATTTACATATTTACTGCTGGTACAGACACCTATGGCCTTAACTCGTTAAATGTATGGGGATAACGTCACCGAGTCGGCGAGCACACTTTACACGGAAAGTATTTTCTAAAATATAAAATTTCATATTTTACTTCAAGTAGACTATAAACACAATCCATACATTAATTTGTTCTATAATTATCTCAAGCTAACGTAAGCTTTTTATCCGTTCAGTGCATTCAGAACTTTATATAGGTCTAACGTTGAATGTTGTTGTATACTTTAACATGAAAGCATCTAATTCGCCCGAGGAAAGTCCAAGATCTGATAAAAATCACTTTAAACGTGATCACCTTAGTTGTACCAATAATATACTAACAAAAAAGCCAAAAACCCAGGTGGGTTTTAAAGTGGGTGTTTTCAGGTGGGTCCAGCCCGAAAAAACGCGGCGGGTTTTTTCGGGCTGGGCCCACTTGGACAAACCCTGAGATTAACCCTCCACTAGCTTCTAAAAGAGTATGTTATACAGTGCCTAAATTGCAAGAATTTTCTTCCTAAAACTGAGCAGTATGGTACCGGCAAAGTACTCTACCGCGATGAAGAATATGGTGCTCTTGTTTTCGGATGTTAAGCATTCATCCACTTAGAGAGATTTTCATTGAACGATATTTTTCTTTTCCTCTAAATTGAACGAAGTGATTTCACCTCTATGTTTGTAATGTTGGTATTTTAAGTATTCAGAAATGTGTAGCGCTCTTTTATAGATGTTTCGTATTCACCCAAGTAGAATATAAATATTTTCGGCAAATTTTTACTTTGACTCCAACTGTGACTTCAACCCATTCATGTGATCCGGTTCCCGGAGCAGTTTAGGAATCATTCCTAAACTGCTCCCGGAACCGGATCACATGAATCGATTACAATTACTAACACAGTGAAAGTAATGTACGATGTTACGAATTATACTATAAGTACAAGGGCCACAATGTTACTATACGATGTTAAGAATTATACTATAAGTACAAGGGCCACAATGTTACTAAACATCAATTCAGGTCAAGCGGTGACTATGAATTTTGAGATCTAAATGGGGGGCTACCGCCCCCCAACCCCCCCGCTCAAGTACCATAAAAACATCCAAAATAATAATAAATAATCACACCACTACTATAAAGCTAAGATAAGAAGGGAAAAATTTAAAAAAAACACTCGTCTCTAATCATAAATCAGTGCATGACAAAGAAAAAAAAATTACATCTCAACAAGACAATAGGACAAGCAGCAGCAAACCAAATACTTTGCCTAATACTCAAATGCAAAACAAATCAAGAATAAAAATAATATGAATTAAAAAAAGAAAACACTCACCATTTCGCCATAGGAGAAATCTCATGAATAATGAACTCATAACTGCTGATTCCACACACGAAAAAATAAGATACCAAGAACACATGCACAATACTCAACATTACTCAAAAATGTTCCTTTCCGCACACACGTCGTTTTATTAAACCGAGCACACTTGCTATTATTACAAACAAGAAACCAATAAACGTCCACTTTTAGAATACGTCGAAAATATCTTCAGTTTAGACCACAACTATGATAGGTTTTCTCTAACTCAATTCAACCAATTCAATTACGCGCTTCTCGCATGCCACAAACAAGCACACACACACATGCACACAGAACATGTGACTACTAACCAACTACCATATGACTACACAGACACCTAGTGGGAAAAATATGAACTAAGACGTCACACTAAAGGCACGAACAGTTCTAACAAGTGACTCACGCACAAACAGTTCCAAGAAGTAACTGAACCTATAAGAACCGATTAAAGTCACAGTTGGAGTCAAAGTAAAGACTTACCATATTTTCATCAGACGATATTTCTCGTTCGATTGAAATTGAGTAAAAACATTGATAATTTCACCAATGCGTTTATAATATCCTGTTGTTCTCTTCTGTTTCTGAAATACTGTAACACTGTAGAGTAGTTTAATGTTTACCCTTTGTTTTTCCTAAGCAAGACACCTTACTTCTCGTTTATTTCCTTCATTGAGTATGTACGAACTTACAAAGGGGGTAACAAAGCGACTTTTATTTACTTATCGACTGATACGAAAATAAAAAAGAACGTACCTGTACTTTATATCTGCATGTGTAGTGTCCTTGTACTTTATCTACGACTATGTGTGTGGGAAGGGGGGGGGGTATTTAACGCATATCGCATGTCTTGTGCACATGGATACTTCTTACTATTGCACTACGTAGAAAATTTATGGTATTTCATGTAGAAGTGATAATACAACACAGAAGAAACGCAGATCAGGGGGTTCTCATGTATACTATTACCTCAATGAATAATCCCTAAAAGTATGAGCGTCCTGCTCCTTCGGGAACTGATGCAGCTTAATGTATACTATATCCCAAACACCGATTTCCCTGAATTTTCACGTAATTAAGTTTTCGTTCAATTTTTCACATTTGCAAGAACCCGATACATAAGATGTCTACACTACTAACAACAGCAGTGAGGAAACAGTATTATAAATTGAAATACAAAATCAACATACCTGCCAAAATGAAGGATCCCACACAAGAAATGAAACCACTCAAAAATGAATTAAATGGGTACGTGCCGACCAAACAACAATATACAAATTGGATTACACCGGTGAGAAATACATATAACAGGTAAGCATCTATTATTTTTAATTTCTTCGGTGTATGATTTACGTACTCGTCATAGAATTTGCTTAGTACAGTACTTAAATTTGCAGCCATTTCCAATTCTTATTAAGCTTAATGAGAGCAAAGAAAAATTTTCTCTAATTTCGACAAATTCGAAAGCCTCCACGTTCCACTGCCCACCAGTACCACTCGTATTGGTGCTCGTCAACTTCCGCTGGATAGCGTGGCGATCATCAACTTCCTCTCATTTTACCATCCTGAACGCTCCTGAGCAAATAGACCAACAATTATTTTATTATTATTAATTATTATACAAAAGCGATGCTGCAGAATATAGACCAGTGCTGGAAGATTTATACAAGATATCTCCATTTGTTCTCAATATATTATACCAGTACAATCAAAACATATTTTTACTAACACAAGTCCTTTAAAAAAATAAGAGGAAAAGAAAGAGACGAAAAAACAAAGAGTAACAGAAATACCATACTATACGGAAATTGGAAATCCAAATTTCCTACAATTTATTTTGATAATATTCTAATTTCTCACACTTAATATACGTTATTAATAGGGAAATCAGTCTTCCAGATTTCCCACACTTAATATTTATAAATTATAATGGGAACTGGTTCTTCAAGTTCCCAATGACTGACAGGCATAACATGTGGATAATAAAAAATGGAAAATGTCTCAATAAGCAATAGCTCCAGGGAACGACCCGCTCGGGAGAGTAATACTCCCGGAAGTACGTTTTCCCACGCGCTACTCTAGCCAGCTGTTTTACGCGCTATCCTAGCCAGTTGTTTTAAGTTGATCACAATTTTTTTTATCATGAAGCACAAGGGGAACAAATCGAGCCCAATATCATGGAGTACAAGGGCATAAGTACTACAACTACTTATTTGCAAAAAAGTAAATAAATCACTTTTTAAGTATTATTTTCATATTATTTTAATTTAATAAGTGTTATAAATATGTAGAAAAAATGTAAAAAAAAAAAACCTTTCCTCGGGCCGGGTTTGAACTCGCGCCAAAAGAGACTTTTAGTATTAGCATATAGCGCTAGCCCACTCGGACACGAAGACCGACAACAGAAAGCGTTTGATTTTGCTATTTTAATTTAACGTGGCAAGAAGTGGATAACGCCAACCAATCAGAACTGTGTTTCGCGTTTCTACTTCCGGGAGCATTACTCTCCCGAGCTAGTCCTTCCAGGGACGGCATTAAGGGTGGGTGGGCGATTGCCCACCCGAAGGATGTCCTCGCCCACCCTTCCGCCCACCCCAACAGAAGTAGAGTAACGAAGGTGGCATTCTGTACTTCTAAAGCAATGGGTAATACTTTCGATTGTAATGTAAAAGGTTCTAGGACCCTGTTTAACTCTGCAATGAACAATGATTTTAAGACAGATAATTGCAGTAATATAATGATGCCAAAAGTCGTGATTAACTTTTAATTACGCGGGCTTTAAATTCCAGCACCTTGTGAACTACGAAGCCATTTAAACCGATTTCGTAGGGTTGGAAAAAATGTAAAAATAATCACTGGTAATTACAGACACATGAAACAAAAAAAGGAGGAACTTTTGTTACTTAATATCTCTACTTGAACTTACTGACATATATGTGATTTTATTGTGTTATGCATTATTATTATGCTGCCAATATGTCTTGAGCCGTGGCAAAAATGCGAACTAAAGCTCACACCCTCGACACACCCACGCGTTGAGCCAATAAGGGTTGAGCTGTTGCTGAGCGAGAGAACCTTGCAGTCGTCTACGCTATTGGCAGATTTAAAAACAAGAAACTATCGTATAGAATTCGCACGTTCTGTACTGATCGCAAGATTCGCGTTCCGAAGTGCGGCAACATTGCTCTACGGATGACGAAAGAGAGTGGAATTCCTTCAGCCGATAGCAGCGCTTGGAAAGGAAGACTAAGTATCAAGACAATGTGCCATCTCTATAGTATTGTTGTTACTGTAAATTTCCTTTTTGGAAAGAAAACTACAATTTCTCCCCCCATCCCTCCTATACTGATAAAAGGAATACGTGTTTATTATTCCTTGAAGTCCATTATTTGACATCACAATCCATGTAAACCTTCCTTTCTAATTCCAGTTTTTACTCCAGGAGAAAATAACACGAAAAAAAATAAAACTTGCATGGTGTTTTAAAGGGGGATTTCCCCATCATTCCCAGATAATTTGTAAATTGCTGTGAACCAATAATGTTAGCACGGCTGGAATTGCTAATATTGTTTCATGATTGGTAGCTTGTTCTATTGGAGATGAGTATAGGTGACTTGCTTTTAATCGAGCTCATTTAATTACACATTTTCGTATTTTGTTTCTCCATTAGCAGTACAGGCTGTACGCACTAATTCAAACCCATCGTAATCCGAACTCTGCGCTTGTCCGAATGGCATTTACCTGGCGGGCTTGATACTTTTAGACTGAAACAGAAACAGAAACAGTTGTTGAGAATTATGTCACTAGATCAGGTCACTTTTCTTGAATACAAGACTGTTTCAATTGACTTTTGAATGCTTAACTACATAAACGATACTGTAAATGTTTTAGATTAGAACTAAACCTTGACAAATATTCATTTGTAACTAGATTTTCGGCTTTTGAGCGCTCCCTTTTTACGCCAAACAAGTTAATAACACGAACAGCTCAAGCAAATAGTCGTATTAACTCGCGCTTCCTGCTGTAGTTATCGAAGATTACACATATCTGTAACCAAAAAGCTGTTTGCATAAGTTTAGCTGATATTTACGCTTCTGGGTGCACGGAAGTCGAAAATGACCCCGTTTCCTCCTGAGACGTCAACTTTTTGAACAATCGAAATGTAACGTGGTTAAACAGCTAGCTGGAAGTCGCTAAATTGCAAATACATCACACGAAAATAAACATGAACATGGAAGATTAAATGTATTTGTGCTCCCCGAAACATGAAAATACATGTATATTGGTACGGTTGGGAATCACTGACGCATATAGCAATGTATCATGAATGAGAGTACGAGATTACAAAGACAAACCAAAAACAATAAATCTGTTCATAAAAGGAATTTAGTAAGATTACATCTTCGATTTGTAAAACGTTGGTAAGTAACTACACTGTTTGTTGCTCAAATACTATGAGTGCGCGAGTACACGGGGTTTTGTTGGCCCTGATATTGGAAAACTCATATCTGACAAAGACTTCATCAGTTCAATGACTCCAACTGAAAAAGAGGTTTGGGTTGCCTTTACTGTGGTCATCAAAACATTTTTGGGAAACCGAAAGGACCCACACTACAAGGAAATGGTGGGGGAAAATGTTGCACGCGTTCCGAAATCTTGGTTGCTCCATGGGCTTAAAGGTCTATTTTCTCAACTCCACCATCAAGATATCAAAGAAATGGAACGACGGTATCAGGGAAACTGTAGTGTTACGATGATGGCAGACTACTGCTTGTTTAGAGATTTTCCGGCAGCCACCTACAAAAGGACAAGCTCCAAACGATTTGATCTTTAAAAAAAGACGATTTCACAAGCAATCTGATTGAGGGTGGTATTACTTTTTTGTCTTCACGTGTGGGCGTATTTCTGTACATTAATTTGTGTTACGCTGTTAATGGTGTTTTTATAAATCGCATATTTGTGTTTATATTTTTGTTCAACAATTTCTCAGGACAAAACGGTTGTCATTCCTGGATTCAGCGCATCCCAACACACACAAATCAGTTAACTAAACCGAAACAGCTTAGCATTGTTTTATTTTTGCAGACCTGTGTTATTACTGGTCCACATTTTGTTCACACAATTACCATGGAAATAAACAAATGCGAAATGATGTTACTCATATTGACTTTTCAGTGTCCCCGGTAAGTCCCGGATTCGATTCCCAGTGGTAACACAAGTGATTTGGATCCTATTCTAGGTCCCGTTCTTAGGATGTTATCATCGTTCCATGAAAAACTATGGCAAGCCATCATGGGTTCACTTTGCCCAGAGACCTTCGGGTCAAAGATCGACCTTCGGGCAGGACACTGCATCATCATAATGACCTTCCACTAATCGGTCTTTGCGTCCTTTGTATATTGCTGAGGTGACGTCAATGATACTACACAGAAAATCGCTACTTCTAATATACTATTTACGATGGTGTTCAATTTATAGTATTATTTATGGCATTAAGTATCTTCTGAACCACTAACGAAATATTTTTTTACCCGTTTATCTTAGGTTGCAGCTTGTGTGGCTATGAAGAGAACGTTTAGGGCAGTTATTCTAACACTTGCTGAGATAAGTAATGAAAATTGCAGTCGCTCTTCTGAAGCAAGACGTCTATTGAGTGAGGTTAATTTTCAGTTTGTGTTCCAACTAGTGCTCTCAACGGGTCGGGTCAGGTCGGGTTGAAGACCGACTCGACCCGACCCGTGACCTGAATTGACTGACCCGAACCGTGATCCAACCTCATTGACCTGACCCGACAACCCGACCCGATTGACCCGACCCGACAACCCGAACGAGTTGCCTGACCCGACAACCCGACCCGAGTTGACCCGACCCGAGCCGACTCGAGCTGACCCGATGCGAGTCGGGTCGGGTCAACCCGATCCGTTTGAGAACACTATGGTCACAGGTCACGACACTGGGTGAACGCCAAAATGCACATCCATTGGGAATTAAACCCGGACCACGTGTACCGAAGTCTTACACGTTAACCACTAGCTAGATCAAGCGGGGATTTGTATATGTATCTTAATGAATATTTGGCACTTTTGAGGTTTGGTTATTTCTTTTTATAACTGATACCAATGTCCGACGTGGGAGAAGTTTATTTTTTTTCTTGCTTTAGTTCTATGTGACGAAATTTTTATTCAAGGTCAGTATTCTCATCTGCTTGGACGGCAGGGGGTCTTCTCGGAAGGCAATAGCAAGAGTCTCTTGGCGGAGACAAAAGGAAATTGTTTAACTACAATGATAAGGGTTGAGGAAAACAGAACACCTGTGATTTTTTCCAAGCTTTCAACTTTCATTCCAAAATAGGTTCTTATGATTCCGGGACCCGTGCCACTTTGATTTCTCTTTCTCGGTAATTAAAACGTATTTTACAGTATATATAGTTGCACGTAAGAAGATACATAATATGAATTTTGTAATTTAAAATTTAAAAATACAGTATGATATTTAATTACAAAGTACTAATTTTATTTCATCACTTTCAGCCCAACAAATGAAATTCAATCAATTCGCTCCCTGGGTCTTGGTCATCAATACTGCGTCTTATCCTTTTTCTTGCAGTCAAGTCTTGGTCCTGCATTTTGTAGTTTTGATGGTCTTTCATGCTATACAAGAGCCAAGAATGCTCGCCTCATCGGTACAAATGCAGACCAAGTGTGATTTTGATTATGGTCTTTCATACTATACGGAAAGCAAGAAAATATGCTCATCGCTACTTGGTGATCACCAAAACAAGGTCAAGAGCAAGATTACTATGCAATTCGTCTTGCATATCCAATCTTTATCTTGTTCTTGTATCGATGCCATTGGGCTTGGTGAAATAAAATGAAATATTCAGTTTAAGGTCCCTCGATTCTGCACCGAGGCTAAGGGATACGGTGACCATGAGAAATGAATGAAATAGTGGAATGAAGAAAGTGGGAGGAAACAGAACCCCGAGAAAACCCACTACAAGGCGTTTCTCCACCACAAAGCCTACTTAGCACAAGCTGGGATCGAACCATGGACGCCATGCACCAGAGATGAATTCTCTACCACTGAGCCACCGCAGCCCTGCTTAGGCTTAGTCGTCCATATCCAATCTTTCTTTTAGCCTTGCTTAAACAACTTCTAGTTTTGTTCTAAATCCAGACTCCATATTGGCGTAGATATTAATATTACAGGGGATTGGTAAAATCAATCTTCCACATTTACAAATTAAAGTACACACAAGTATAAAAATAAGCATTTACCATAAAAAACACTAGCTGCAAGTGTTCAAAATAGATTTATGGCTTCTATAAAATCAATTGAAAATTGCTATTTTTAATTAGGCAGCTAGTGAAAAACAGCAGCTTTCGACTCCAGCCGAGTTTAAGCTCAACCTAAACTCAGTTGACCAAAGTGAGCTGACCCGACTGACCCGATCCGATAACCCGACCCGAGCTGACCCGATTGACCCAACCCGACCCGAATAACCGACCCGAGCTGACCCGATTGACCCGACCAGAATAACCCGACCCGAGCTGACCCGACCCGAGTAGCATGACTCGACAACCCGACCCGAGTTGACCTCTCCCGACCCGACCCGTTTGAGAGCACTAGTTCCAACTCAACTTGTTCACACTTGTTCTTGGAAAGTTGAAAAGATTGTCAGATTATCTACAAAATAAGGAGAGCACACTGGCTGATGCTGTTTTGGTTACGAAGGGTGTAGTGGATTATTTTACTGATATTCGAAACACAGTCGAGGAGTTCGAAAAAAAATTGAAATGAGTCTTTGAGGCTTGCTGAAAATAACGGTATATCTCTAACGGGTCCAATGTCCAGAACAAGATCATTACTTTATCATTTACGTCAGTATATTATGACTAAGCAGATATCGGTTGAAGAAGAAGATATCCAAATCCAAGAAGACTACAGACTTAGGATATTTCTTCCTGTACTAGACAGAATACTTGCAGAAATGAATAGGCGTTTTACAGAAAATACAGGTATTCTATGTGGGTTAAGCAGTCTTCACCCTAAAAGTAAACACTTCCTCTCATTTGATAAAATTGAACCATTTGCACGTCATTATGGATGTGATGTCGATAGTGCAGATGTGGAACTGAAACTTCTCCCGATAGTTTTGAAACGTTATGAGGAGGAAAAGCAATGCAAAATTACCTCTGTTTCTCAGTTTGCTAAAGTAATGGATCGTCTCAAAATTGCTTTCATGAAATTCACAAATTAGCTGTAATTGTTGTTACCATTCCTGTATCTAGTTCACCATGCGAGCGTTCTTTCTCGTGTCTTAGACGGGTTAAAACATATTTAAGAAATCCAATGACAAACGGTCGCCTAAGCGATCTTTGTTTCCTCTCAGTAGAAAGAAAACTTGTAATGAATATTGCTGTAGAGGATGTGGTAAACGCATTCGGTGCTGGACTTAAAAATCGACGCATTGCTCTTCACTAAAGTGCAGGTAAAAATATTTATTTGTAAGCTTGTTCGTACCATGTGATCAGCCCTTCATAGTTTAAAATACATTGTTGTTTCTGTGGGTCGTGATGAAGTTTTGTTAATTGCTATTTACTTCTTTATCCAATTTATTTATTTATTTTATTTATTTACTTATTTTTTTTACATTTTGCTAAATTGAGTTTCAGTTTCAAAGATATATATGTAAGCTATGATCAAACAATCATGATGTCGAATTTCCCTATTCTTTTAGTAACATAGGTCTTTGCTGCTGCATATAGAGATCAGGTCAAAAATCTTGTTTTACTTTACCTACTTATTGTGTATTTTATGTGATTAACGAAAGGCAGAGTATTATCTGTTTGTGTTGTTTGAACCTTCTTTAATATCTATGCATTCAAGTGCATTCTTGGAGGGAGAGGAGGTAACGCTGTTTTGAACTACATCGACTACACAGTACACGCAGTTATTATTATCAAAAAAAAAAAAAAAAACTGGAAGTAGAGGTAGTGTGTCTGCCACGCGGGATTCGGTAGGTCGAGCATATAGCCACGAACTCCCGCAGCCCATCCTAAGTCCTGTATTTCTTCAGTTCCACCAGGCGAATGCCGGAATTGTACCTTCTGTAAGGCCAATGCAGCTGTTTTCCACATCCTTGTTCCTCCCCTATTTCGGTCTGAGCCTTAGCTAACTAAAGAGTATAAAAAATGAAACTTAATTATTGTCGAAAATATGTCTACATTGCCCAATTCTCATTTTCATTGTCCGTCCACCCAGAAACTAGGTCCGTCTCTTTCCGCCCACCCCATCAAGCGTTTCTGGCGCCGTCCCTGAATAGTTCACTTTAAGGGACTAAGTATTTCTTTTTGTTATTTTTATGTAGCAATGTGTCAGTATCCACTGTCTTCATTTATCATTTTTATGGCTACTAGATTATTCAGCAAATTTATTCCAAAGGTGTTTTTGATTTCTTTTTTAAATAAAGATACTGCTTTTGTATCCTTTATATCTTTAGGCAGACCAGGCACGTAGCCAGGATTGCCTGAAGGGGGAGGTCCGTGACATGAAATACTGTGATCATCACACCTAGTCCAGTAAAGATAAGGTTGAGAAAGGAACAAATTAGTAACGAGCTGAAAATTGGTATGGAAGTAGGGGAATGTGTCAGGAATAACATACTAAAAGTCCCCTAAAATCCCACTGTAGCTTTTCCCACATTTTTGAAAAATGTCCGCCATCTTTAGACGACGACAAGGAATTTATGGAATTCGTCACTCTTTACGTTTATCCCTCTAGCCACCGTTCTAATTATCACAAATCCATGAATCATATATGGTTGCAAAGCTTGAAACACAGAGATAAGTAAATAACATATATACCCATCGTGCTAAATTTCTAGAAGAAGAGGAAGAAGAAAACAGCTTTTGTTATTTAAAAAGATATGTTTTCAGAAATCATGATAAGTTCGCAACACTAACAATTATTGCACATCAACAAAACAACACCAACAGATGTCCTTGACATCAGGGCCGTGCTGAGATACTAACGGGGGCAGTGGGCAAGTCTACCAAAAGGGCGCCCATACAAACGTGAACATGTATATATATGGGTCTAGGAAGATTCGGTGTAAGAAAACTCGATGTAGGAAAATTCGGTGTACAGAAAATTCGGTGTACGGAAAACTCGGGTGGGGAAATTTAGGTGTAAGGTAGATTCGGTGTAATACATATTGAATATTGCCACTTACGACACTTCATATTGTGAAAACGAAAACCATAAAATGTAACGAATAAAATGTCATTACCTATTTCAAGAAAAGCAAATTTATTTATTATTATTATTATTATTATTATTATTATTATTATTATTATTATTATTATTATTATTATTATTATTATTATTATTATTATTTTACTTGAGTCAAATACCTCTTTCATGTCTTTGGCGGGGTATTATTATAAACTACTTTTCACCACACAATGAAGCTGACACTTTTTGTCAGAAATAAAACAATTACAACTATAATTTCAGAGAATAGTTATAGAAACAGCTAAAAACACCTTTCCTATAGTACATCATAAAACACACAAGGTGATTCTTTTAAAACTCACGGATTTCATTTGGGTCTAGAATTTCTAACTGAAGTCCGATTTTCATGCGGCTTGTGGCAAATGATCAAGGAACGTTGGGAAATTTATGGAACTATGTTTACTGGTTTAAATTCATTTGGGGTAATATCGGCCACGCCTCTAGAAAAAGAGCAAATTTTCGCCCCTGTACCAAATTGGAATTAGGTGAGGTGCGGTGTGGAGATTTGAGTTTCTTTGTGAGATCGCAACCTCGCGACGGTCAATAAGAAACAGGAAACTGGGCTGTTGTATTGAGAATTATGCTGTGCTACTGTATCAATATGATCAGGACACAGTTACAATAATGTACTCTTTGGAGCAACGTGATTTTATCGTTAAAAAGTTTTTGGATCTGTTGTTGCTACGCAAAGGGCATTTACACGCAACTTTGCCTCACGTTCTGCCCCAGACAGGAACATAATGTGGTCGTTAGTGAATAAATTGCAGGAAACAGGATCGCTTGTGAGTAAGACAGGGGAGCATCGGACCCCGCTGGCGGATGATGTGGAAGATGTCACTTACCGACTAAGTCACCCAAGAAATCTCTCTGTCGTTTGTAGTGAGAAACCGGCTATTCAACATGTGATTTATGTGTGTTACCACTAACACTTAATTTGGATTCTAACACTTAATTTGGATTCGCTTCAAATATCCAATATCTCATTCGAACTGTAACGTACAATGGCGAATAGAAATACTTGCTGTTTTTCTTGCGGCCTGCTCGATATTATCCCGGATGAATTTAAATCAGTAAACATAGTCCCATAAATCTCCCATCCTTTCTTGATGGTTTGCAACAAACCGCATGAAAATCGGACTTCAGTTAGAAATTCTACAGCCAAATGAAATCCGTGAGTTTTGAAAGAATCATTCTGTATATGCATATGTAAGATGCAAAAATATATTGATCAAAAAAGTCTTAGTGGAAAGGGCAATATAAAGCAGGATGGTTTTATCAGATAACAGTTGTACAAATAGTTGACTTCTCCTCAAATCAGACATTTTAGTTTGTTTGGCTTAAGTTAAGGTAAACTAAAACTGCAACCTTATTGACTCCATATTGACTTCTTCTCCAATCAGGCGTAGATAGGCTACTTTAGTTGAGGCATTTATTTTTACACCTTTGAGTAACATAAATAAACTATGTCGTTTTTGAAGAATTTAGATTTAAATATTATTTATAAAATAGACATAAAATCGTCAGAACATTTTTGAGAAATCTACAATTTTCAACTTTACCCGTCCAGTAACTTACTTTTTTTTTTTTTTTTTTTTTTGGAAGTAGAAAATTCTAGGAGACATCCTCCAAAACAACATGAAAATTTAAGTTTTAAATTAAATGTCGATTGGTAGCGATGGTCGCTTCGCTAAATCACACGAACGGACATCGAAAAACAAATTTCTCGTCATGTAAGGGCCATGAAATGTTAAAATCCGTCGAAATCTAGAATTCAAATTATTTCACGATCACAATTTTTTAAAATTTGTTATAGTAGACAGTAAAAGTACGTTTTACACAAAGTTTGAACTTAAAACTAATACGCTCATTTATCCTCAGTTGAGTTTTTAATAAATCCTACGCTTTACTACAACGGATCTTTCTTTACACTTAACATTCCCCACACCGAGTTTTCCGTACACCGAATTTTCCTGCTCCCATATATATATATATATATATATATATATATATATATATATATATATATATATATATATATATATATATATATATGTGTGTGTGTGTGTGTGTGTGTGTGTGTGTGTGTGTGTGTTTGCGTAATGATACGTGTTTCCACTTTTCAATAGTACTTTGTTCTTCATGTAATAATAATGGCCAACGATTTAAAAAAAAAAAAAAAAAAAAAACAAGTGAGCATTTTACCGGAAAAGAAAGCTACGAAACTTGAAAGATGAGAAGCAACCGAAGAATCTAAAGAAAAGTTTCTTTCGACTTATGGACAAAGTTTCAAAATCATACAACTGTTGAGATGGGGGAAATTATCAATATAACCTACTAGTTACTGTTAACGAAGCTTGTGCAAGTCGACGAACTTGCGAAACTAAGTTTATTTTACTTGATTGCAGTAATTTGGTTGTTAAAGTAAAAAGGAATGGATACGGCCTCTTCGGTTACGGATCTGAGTTAAATTTAATGTATTTCAAAATTCGTTTGAATACAATTAGTTTTCACGCAGTATATGAGTATATAACTCGAAAGCGTAAATGTAATCGAAATCCAAACTGTAATCTAAAGGTCATTAGTATTATAAGTAACGCATTCTTTTAGAACTTTCACTGTCAATCACAGCAGCGTATACATTATATTCGTTGTATTATAACAATGTAATAATCATTATCAATCCACTCTCTCGTATTAAATTTAGATGGGGCGATATTTTTTAAACATTTGGTAATAGTTCTAATGCAAAGTAGATTTTTGATTTACTTGTGTTCAGGGATGCATCGGCGGAGATAGTCCGAGAGTCTGGATCCCCCAGAACTTTGAATTTTTAAGAAAATTACCACAATTTCAGGGGGAGAATACACAAAATTATTTTGCATTTTGTAGACTACTCCGAAAAATTTTCTAACCCAAAAGAGAAATTTTGAGTGTGCCACTGCATGTGTTTACATTATGTTACTCATTGCCTGACTTCGAATGTCTATGTTGGAAAAAGGAATCAAAGGACTGAATTGTTTTATAAGCCAAGGGACTCTGAAAACAGTTATTGTGGAGAGCACTGAATTTGAAGGTCCGCCACTGGATCGAAGACAAAATAAATATCGGTTAAGGCATACATTTTTATCATTTGTTGTGTATTAAACCAGGGGTGCCCACAAGGGGGGCTTATGACGCAAACTGCGTCATTGAAATATTTGGGGGGGTAAAAATCTATATAAATATGTTTGACGGGGGGGGGTAAAAATTAATCGAAAATATTTTTTTAATGGAAGAATACCTATGGATAGACAATTGCGGGGGGGGGTGCGTCATGGACATAAGGGGGGGTGGGCACCACTGATTAAACAAGGGCTAGCTTTGATGGCCATTAAAAATGACATACCCAATGAAATAGATACGGATGCAATAAATTTTGCTAGAAATTTTGTCAAATTGAAAACCATAAATGTCTTTATAACATGAAGTTTTCAGGAACAAGGAAAACGAGAAATGAAGCTAATTGCCATGATCTTATCATTGAAAATACTATGTAAATATGCTTTTAATGAAGCTTAAGTGCATACCCCTAAAGCCAAAATCAAACCTGCGTGTTAGATTTTAAATTCATGAATTTTATTCTTTCGACTTTTATGTTTCAATTGTACTTGTCAAAATACATCTTAGGTATATATATCTTAGTTGTGTCTTGTGCTTATTTAATAAAAAAATGCTATTAATTATTAACATTTGAACTTTGTTCAGTGTTCATCTACAGTCAATTAGTTATACTTTCGCCATTTTTAATTAATATTCACAGGTAGACTACAACAGATATTGAACAAATTTGCAATTGTAATAATTATTTGAAGAATTTTTGTCCATTACAACTTTCTACTTTTAAAAAAAAAATATTTAGGTGGGGGCGCCGAAATATTGTTTTCTCGCATTCTCGTAAAGGTTCCCTGCATGTTCTTTGTTTTGTACATGTCCAACTCGCTGAATGCGTCTTCTCACTGTTCTCCAATACAAGAAGCATTGAACATGTGCACAGAGGTCGACAATTTCCTAGAGGCTCTCTCCTAAACGCTTGCGTGTATTTCGCCACATGCAAATTCTATGAATCCGGATGGACCTACCCAGAAATCCTTGTGCCCAGCTAGGAAGACTTTTCAAAATAGGTCATTAAAATAAGTGTTAAACAATTTTGCAGTGTTAGAGAATAGCCTGAGGAAAAGTTTTCACGAAAGAAATGAGCCCGGTATAACAACTTCTGGTCTTCTGGCAATACTGGCGAAATTTTTCACTTCCTTTGTACTCTACTTGTCCCTTAAAATATTTTTATTAATTGAACATTATTCCAAACAATTACGAACAAAAGTAAAATCAGCGCTAAGTGGTGAATAGAGCGATAGAACTAACGAAGTATCCCCTTCAGTCGAAACGTAATGACTTCGTTAATGAAGCTTTGGAGAACACAGAAAATTTAACTTTATGTTCTACATTGCCACGGCACAGATGAATCTCAAAAACTTAACACAGCAAAATCTGACACTGATCGTGTGTTCCAAACAATAAAAGAATATTACCGTGCAAAGTAGCTTGAAGCCTGTAACTTGATTTTAAACGCCATAAACAGATGATTTGCCCCACTGGCTAACATATTGTATTCGTCCCGAATTCTCGATCTCCCAAACCACCGTTACCCCAATTGCCCATTATTTACCCATGATGAAAGCACACCATTATCTTAGATTTAGTACGCATTTCTTTAGTAGCCACACCGTACATTATACCATAAAGATTAGCTATATGTTTGTTATCATGCAACAATATTTACGAGAACAACAGACTGTAATCTGTAGCATATATATGGCTTGGGAGGGACAAATTAATTTTAAATCAGCAACGGACAAATTAATTTGAAGTCAGCACTGGCGGTTTTAGTATTCATGAACAAGGGGTACGAAAGCTGCAAAACAGCGTCCCCTGTAGCTTGAAATATTTTTCGGGGGGAATATACCCTCCGGAACAAGCACGACAAAATCTTCTCGTAAGAACATGGATATCAGTAAGCATTTGTGATGCACGAACTATGTCAAGTACTCAGATTAGGTGTAATTATACAATGTGTACACATAGGCCTGATGAAATTACCTACTATGATTGCTACGTGTTAAAAGATCAAGAAAGAAATTATCAACCCGCGGGAGCTTATATGATTCGGATTTCCCATTAATCAGTACCGGTAGGTCCCGTCTCATATAGCCTCGCTACTGAAAGGGACATTAAACTCAAAATCAACTCAACTCATTTATAAACCACTCGTTACAATGAATGAATTTTATTTATTTTCTTTAAAAATTTTTGGCGGAGCGGAAAGAAAGCTGACTTAAATTTGCATTTGCAAAAGACCTTTTATGATGACGTTAAAACTCGTTTTAAAATACATCATTTAAAAAGCTACTTACCTGCAACATAATGATTGCTTCTGTGATTTTCCTCTAAGGATATAAATATTTTCCTCTTAGAAAAAGTTAAAAATTGAGTTGAGTTTTCATTTTTTGCTCCAGGACTCCGTGACCAAGAGGGTCCCAAAAATTTTTAAATTACTGAAAACATATTCACCATAAAATTTAAAAAAAAAAAAAAAAATGAGACTCTCCTATATAATTCATGGGCCCTTTTGTACTTTTCCGCTTCAGACCCCCAATGGTATTGTCAATGCTCGACGTCTTTCGTTCCGTTTCTCCCATATGCGAGAAGTGCGTGACGTGTGACTTTTTGTACATATAGGTTTACCGCTACTTACGATACAAGGCGGAGGGTCCAACCCACCGTGAAATTTACCAGTTTCCCGCCTGGCCAATACGGCCCAGGTATAATGTCTTAAATTCGAGAGGAAAATAGGAAATTCTTCCTCTAGAAATGGGATTTTATAACGTTACGGCCTGGCATCACTGCTGGAGGGAAATCAAATGATAACAGCTGATCATCGGAAAATACTTTGTAATGTAGCTAAATGTTTTTGACTTCGGATCGATAAAGAATTGTATTGTCTACGGTTTTATTAGTGAAACTAAATTTCCGTTCGTAATGTAATATTTTATTACAGAGACAGTAATTTTTATTGGAAACACTGAAGCATCTAATACAAAAATTTTAAAGTGCCTTTATAGCTCAAAATGTCTTTACATCGTAGTTATTTTCCTAATTATTTTTCAATTCCTGACATATTGGCAACTCAAGAGCGTGTTCCTTGTAAATTTGAAGTGAAAGTTCATGGTTTAGGTAAGGATATACACATTTTACTAACTTTTAGAACTAGTGATAATTTTTTTTTGGCATTACTGGAGCAGACGGTTCTACTAAATTTTGATACATTTCTTACATTCCATTACTACTTGATTGACTTCAGGAGGGCTCAGTATAAGTACAGTGGGCGTATGTGATAAAACTACAGTGTATAAAACACGAATCAACTTATGCTAGGTGGTCACTAAAAGCACGAATGCTATCTAACCGAGTCAGGGCAGAAGCGCAGCAGGGGCCTCGAACAATATCGAGTGAGTGCGTCCGTAGGGGCAGGCGCGTCAGCAACGGGCATATACGCATAAATTAGGATAGTTGAAGAGCACGCTTTCACGTGCAATACTTTCACTCAAAATTTATTTCAATATGCTGTTCAGTAACAATATTTACACTCTCATTCCTCCACGGAAAATGTTTCACATCGTATTTTACCTATTCATTTTCTGTTAGGTAGAATTGTCTGCTCGAGTGAGCTCAATTATTTGTACAGATTGAGAATAAGTAGGCGAGAATATAGGTTCAGGTTAAGAATTTGGCGACCACTTTCTTAAAAGGAAATACAGTAAAATATGGAAACTCACTAAGAAAAATTGGGGAAGTCTACTTAGTCATTTCATTCATTTTTTCGTTTCAGTGATTTATTTTCGTTCCGATGCTCCAGCTGCGCATCCCAAGTGAACTTTGTGGTGGACAAACACCGTGTGCGTGGGTTTTCTCGGGGTTCTCCCGTTTCCTCCCACTTTCTTCATTCCACCATTTCATTCATTACTCATTATCACCGTCTCCTTTAGCCTAACCGGCATAACCGTGGGACGTAAAACTCAAAATTTCATTTCATTTTTTTCCAGCTGCGCATCGATAAGTAGAACTGGTTTAAAAGCGTATGGTGCATAAATGTTCTTTTTACTTCGACCTTCTTTACCCTCGCGAAGGAAGTTGTTCATCATCCTCTCCCTCGCAATGAAAGTTGGCCCTCGCCCTCGTGCTGGAAACTTGTCCTCGCTCTCGTTCACCCTGGAAACTTCCGCTCGCCTCGCGCACCCCTCGCCCTGGCAGTGGCAGTTGGCCCTCGCGAGGATCTCAGATTTCTAGCCTATTTGCTGAATTATTTCCTTAAAAATACGTCCTAAAACAAAGAAAACTAAACATACCATCGTATAACTTAGTCCGGATCACCTCAAATGGAACAGATCATTGACTACTCTACACTTAATATTACCATGAATATGTTCAGATAAAATTTGAATAGAGCTTCCTTTACATTTTTCGGTGCAAATTAGTGTTGTCCATGAGATGAGAAATAACGTTTATCATCTCGTCTCGTAAATTTTATAGAAGTCTCGTCTCGTCTCAATTCTCAGAAACTTCTTTAATGTCTCACTTCTCGCGTTGAGAATTCTGTAAATTTACGTACAAAATGTATTCCCTTCTCTAGAAGTTCTCAGAATCCTGCGTCACGAGAGGTACAAGAAGGGTGTATCTAACAGCATTTAAACCATATTTATTATTGGAATATATTGTGATTTGAGCGTCTTTAAACGCTCATAAATGCACTTCATTCTGATCGTACAATCACTTTTATCAATTTATAGGTTTTAAATACGATTCATTTAGCACTAAAATAGTGTTTGAGACCTAAGACTTGGGTGAACTAGTGTTGCTTACGAGACTCGGAAAACTTCTCGTCTTGTCTCGTAGTGCAAGTTATAAGTGATAATGGTGATGAGGTTTAAAAAGTGTTGTTTTCAACATATTGTTTCTTATAATTATTAACATATAAGGATATATATATATAAATAAGATTTACGTAAAAGATTGAGTTAGTCATTTGCACAAAATTAGTTTGGTGAATGTCGTTTACAATTCCAGCAATAACACTCTTTGTAATATGTGGTATATATTTTTTATGTGCAAAAATCATTAACCCATTTTTTTAACGTTACTTCTGTGTGTAAAAGTAGTTTCTATTTTTAGTAAGGTGATGAGGAAGACACGTCTACTAAATTCAAAGAAATCTCTGCGTCAGCACAGGATGAAGTATCGTTTGCCCCTCCCCCTAGCGACACCATATTGCGGCAGCTTCAGATCATCGGAAAAACCTTTCACTGCCCCCTCCGCCAGAAGCCCGTCGTGAATCCAGCCCTGGATTCTAGTCCTAGGTTATCTGTAGGCGTTATAGCTGGAGATAAAAACTTTTCTTCGGGTATCGTAAATTCAAGGTTCGTTCTCGGATTTCTCGGAAGACTTCAGCGTCAGTTCTCAAGGATATTGCCCTTGTTCGTAATAATTGAAGAGTAAATTCTTGGTGAGTGTAGTAGATCATTTGGTTAGTAATCATAATCTATTATCATTGTCATGATATATCTTAGTTTGCTGGTGTGAAGTTAGGTTACGATTGCTTACTAGGTGGTCTGCAAAACTTGTCCAGAATTTACTTTTCGATTGCTTCGATTCATGGGATTATTTTTGGGAAATGATCTCTGAACTGTTGCGAGGAATCGGTTCCAATGAATGTTCGGCATAAAGTGCACTTTTACCCAGAAACATATGCTTAGTGTCCAGGATTCCAAATTTCCTTCTTGATTCCTCTGATGAAACAATCATTCCATGCCTGGCTTTATGACCAGAAACTTTGGTGGAAACCCTGGAAACTTCTGTTACGACTCGTTTAACAACTTGTGAGTGACACTGATGCTTCACGATTGATCATAATATTTTATTTACAAAATTTTCTCACTCCAGCCTGATTGATTGTCCTTGCAACAACAATTTTGTTCACTGCATCTCTTCTCACCTTAATGTCTGGATGTGGAAGAGCTGCAAGAAAAATATTTTCACTGTGGGCAAAATAACAGTTTACCTTAAGAGATTTTATTGCAGCTTCGTGCATCTCTTTATCGGATAGATTCCGAACTTTCTCCAAAGTAAAGTGGAAGTTGCGTGATCCATCAGTGCAGTTGGAATGGGTTTTTATTTCGAACCAACTTGGAGCATACACTCTAACAATGTAAGTTAGAAGCTGTAGTAGGTTTTTAGATGGACTTTTTGTACCCATAAATAAACGAAGTGTTCGAGCGTCAACCACCTGGCGTGATTAAGAGCTCCTAGAGAAGTAGTTTGTGAAAAGTTTATAACATCATCATCACGGTTCTTCTTTCCCTTCTGTATTGCAATGGAAGCCTTCAGCAAATACTTTTGATCGGCACCGAAATCTTTTGTGATATTTACATAAAGCTCCTTAACATTTCCAGTGACAGGCTAGAAATCAACTATTGATAAATCCCGTGAATCAAAACTTAGCATCCTTCTGAGAGGCCTCGAAAATCCCATTAAACCAGTTTTTCCATGAATATTCTTTAAAAATTTCTCTCAGTGGAAGCTCATTGAGATGGAACATACAAATGCACTCACTAGGATATGCTATAATAGCGTAGTGATCCTCTTTCTTTCTTAATTGTCCTCCATTTGGTCAAATGTCTGGTTTCATCTATGCGCCAATCAAAACCAACACAAACTAGCTTGCGCAAATCAAATGAATGAGATTCTGCTTCCTTGTCTCTCCGATAAATTCGTTGTCTCCGCAACTTTGTTGGTTTCAGTATATTTTCCGGTTTATCCACTTTCAGGCATGCATTTATTAAGTTGCATGCATCTCGGTTACTAACGCCAGTTCTTTCCATCATTTGGCTTAAGTTTGTGTACTGATGCCTGTTTTGTACTAGCCGTGTTTCGGAATCTGTGTCTTCTGAGTCGGATGTGTTTGGTTGGTAAAGTGGTTCATCTTCTAAGGCTACATCATTTGCTTCATTTTCTTCCGTAAGACTCAACTGGCAGGCACTAGTTTTACTGGTTGTTAAACTTTGCAAATCCTTTTTTTCCTAAACCGCTCTTCCCGGTCCTTTCTCTCTGCTTTTTTCTGAATCGAACTCGAAACAATCTTATTAATCGGATCGATTACTATTTTTCGAACAGAAGCCTGATCTATCCAGAAGTTCCACTAGATTTGCGGTACTTTTATAGCGCATTTACACAACTGTCTGTCGACTATTTTGTTCCTGTGTATTGTTGTAAAGGCCTGGGAAAAAAACGGAAATTTTGGGAAAAAAAAGTTTTTTTACCGTTTTTTTCCCTGAGCTTGGAAAAAAACGAAAAAATTGGGAAAAATTGATATTTTCGAATATTTTACTATATTATGCTTTTAAAATGAAAACTATTTTATATTTACTACTGGATAGTAATCTTAACTATCATATTTACAGTTAAGATAATTGAGTAGTTATGTTTCTTATATTAGAATAGGGAAATTTTGTGGCAACAAATATGTTTGTACCACTCCTTTAAAGTTAGCTCCGTGATAGAATGGAGCTAGGGCTACAAAAGATCCTAAAATATAGCTAATCCTAGTTAGATTATTTATTTTGACGCATTTAAATTATCTTAAGTAATCTTATAAAGTTACCGTTTTATGGCAAGGAAGTGTTAAAATAACAGGGCCAGAATAATTTTAGTTAATACCAGTATGTTAAAATCAAATAAAATCAAATGTTTTGTCCACGAGCTTCCACGTCGAAAATGGCCTGAAACAAGGAGATGCGTTGTCGCCATTATTATTTAACTTTGTGCTGGAATACGCCATAAGGAAAATCAAAGATAGCAACCAGGGCCTAGAGTTGAACGGCATTCACCAGGTTATGGCATATGCTGATGATGTAAATTTAATAGGGGATGATAGGAGAACAGTAGAAATAAATGCAGAGATCTTATTAAACGCTTGCAGGGACATGGGTTTAGAAGTAAATGCAGAGAAAACTAAATACATGGAAGTGCGTCGGGACCGTAATACGGCAAATTGTGGAGGCGTTAAAATATTAAATAATACTTTTGATAAAGTGGATACTTTCAAATATTTAGGATCAATATTAACAGACGAAAATCATATTCACGAAGAAATTAAATGTCGACTAACAGCAGGGAATTCGTGTTACTATTCGGTTCAAAATCTCTTGTCGTCGCGAATTCTGTCGAGGAATTTGAAGCTTAAAATATATAAAACGATAATCATGCCTGTTGTTCTGTATGGTTGCGAAACATGGTCGCTTACTCTGAGGGAAGAACATAGACTGAAAGTATTTGAGAACAGGATCCTGAGAAGAATATTCGGACCCAAGAGGAACGAGAATGGGGAATGGCGGAAGCTTCATAACGAGGAACTACATAGTTTATACGGTTTACCCAACATTGTTAGGGTCGTCAAGTCTTAGGAGGCTTAGGTGGGCAGGTCATGTAGCTAGAATGGAAGAAAGTAGAAACGCTTTCAAAGTCTTGACTGGTAGACCCATAGGAAAACGACCATTAGGAAGACCTAGGCGCAGATGGGAGGATAATATTAAGATGGATCTCGCAGAGATAGGAATACAAACTAGAAACTGGATCAAATTAGCTAAGGATAGAAGTCAGTGGAGAGCTTTTGTGAACGCGGCACTGAACCTCCGTGTTCCATAGGCCATAGAGTTAGTTAGTTAGTTAGTTATGTTAAAATCAAATATATATTTTATGGAGATTCGTATCTTCCTTTTCCGGAATTTTGAACATATTAGAAAAAAAATCTTTTGTTCGGAATATTGACAAAAGCCGGAAAATATAATTTAATAACTATTTCTAACTATTTCTTCGTCTGATACTAGTCTTATTTGCTGTAACGTGTCTTCAGCATATATACAACGTATTTCACTAGCAGGAAAAATACTTAAAACAACAACTTTTAATTTTACTTTTTTAGTTTTCTGATTTCTGATAAAAATCCCTCTTTATTATTTGTATATTTTTCGAACAACTCAAAAACAGAGATTATCTTATTTATATATATTAACAACCTTCCACCGTCGTGCCTATATAGCATGGGGATGAAATGTTAAATGACGGTCGAAGATCGCTGCTACTCACCATCTAGAATGAGTAGGTACAGGATGACGGAAAGAAACCACATTAATTGACTCTGAATTAAAACTTTGTATTTTCATTAAAGCTTGTGTACTATTGTGATTGATCGTCGACTGAATATAAACGCAAGATCACATATCTTTAAGCAGCTAGGAAGTTAACCACGATGAACTCAAACATAGCTGAGATACACGTACCTTTATACACCTGATGACTGGAACTGCTGTCGATGTTCTGGACGACCTCTATATTGCTGCCAATAGTCTAGAATGGTCGACTATTGTGTACCATTATCCACTATAATGGTCTGCTGAACTATTAGATCTCCTGATCTAATACTGGACTTAGAATCACAGAGAAGTAACTACTGTGACATGAGTAACTATGTGAATACTCGATATACGATGGATGATCTCTTAGACTGAACTTTGAGACAACTATTCAAAGACTGGTCCTCTGAGACTGATCTCCTGAGACTGATCCCAATCTCTAAAAACTATAAGGTTTTATACGAAGATTCCAGACATCTTGGAATTCATTGTCGTCGACTTTCTGTATATCTCAGCTATTGGTAAAACGTTGGTTTCACCCGAATTACATCGTGATCAAATTCTCAGACTTACAAATTTCTGCGAACTCAACGATTATATCACAGTCAAAGTGTGTCAATGTTACAATGTGACAATCTGATGACAATTCAAAAACATTACAAATACAAATTACAATATCTTACGAACTGACGACCAAGCGTCTAGCCGTATAACATTCATTACATACACACAACATTGATGTCAACACATAAACATACACACGTGTTTACGTTACGTGATAACATTTAGTTTCTTAACATTCAATTTATCAAATATACTTCCAAAAATAATATCTTTCTGAATAAAATCAATGACATGCCTCAACATGCCCCTCCTTCAAAATGAGAGAACTCCGTTCTCGCCTCAATTTCATCCCTGAAATTGATCGTAAAATAATTACATATATTCTGTATTACATAAAATAATCATATATATTCAACCATCACCCTGTATATATCTTTATATTCATTTATCACATTCAAAAGAAATCATCAAAACATTATTTATTTACAATCATTGTTTCTTTTTTTTTTTAAAAAAAATACTTGTCAAGAGTCCTCATCAAAGTATGAGCTCCTGCCATCTACTGAGTTACATATATAACTACTTGAAGTTGTGTTGCATTTCCTGTGCTCGGAACTGCACATACGTATATTTTCTCACTCTCGTTCTTGAAAAGTTTCCACTGAATTCAGTCGCAAAGTTCAACTCAGTGTTTATTGTCTCCGCATAGTTTCCACTAGTATCAGTGACCATATCACTGATGCTTTCCATAAATATGATGCACTTTAATATACACTAGATATGTTGATATAAACCACTAATACACTAATCAACAACGTCTCTTGTCGTTGCATGATTTTAGAACACAAAAATAAAATTTAAAAAATATTATTCACTTCACTTACGGTAAGTTTGCTATCTATAGAGTTAGCAACTCTTGATGCACTTCCTTCCGAAAATGTTGTGTCAGCAACGTTTTGTGACACTGATCTTGAAAAACTTCCACGTCTTATCCTGTTTGCCGCGTTGCTTCGATGGATAAAGTTAACTTTGAATACGTGCTCCGCATTTTTCGTGAAAATTTCGGCAAAATGTTCACAGGACCACTACGTCGCATGGACGAATGTACAGTTTTTCGTGTTTCAAGTTTGTGACAAAATGTTTATCCGTTTTTTCCGCTTCAAAATCGGATAATTCGTGATACATCCCTCTTTGGTTTTGGTGCAGTGCATACCAACAATGTTCAAGTTACCTTGTGGTTCCTTTTTGTGCTTGAGATAGTGATCTGCATTTTGTTTTGTGCAAATAGTGTGCTTTTTAGTGTGGTTTTTATTTATTTCTGCATAGATTGGAAATAATCCGCAGTTTTCTACGTTACTAATATCGTCATACACCTTTTTATTCTCTACTCTTCCTTCCTGTTTTTTCTTTCTACTAAATCTACGTAATTTAATAATTAAATAAATAATAATTATAGACGTTGCTAGTACTAAGGCTGTTAAAGCTGTTAAAGCAATAGCAAGTACGGTAAACTTCTTTTCCATAATACCTGTAAATATAGATAACTAAGTATGAAATCGCGTTTTTATTTTTCTTAAAAACTAATATAACTATATCGCGGTCTATGACTCTCTTCTGAACAATATATTCATACTTTCAGCATAGGCCTAATATTAATGTTCATTAATCGTTCATTATTCTCTATAAAATGCATAATCGATGCATATTCTAAATAATGACTAGTGTTCTAATCGTTATGTAACCTATTCGGATACAAAAATGCTATCCTTGTTACATTTTCACTCGTTTGACGCTGTTATTGTCTTTTTTTTTTTTTTAAAGTCGTAAAATCCTACATTTTTGTGCATATTTCAGCTCTTAAATACACTTTATTACTAGTTTTAACGTTGTTTGTAGGTGCAATTATCTTTATTGATGTTCAATCTATCTTATTTTAACATTCCAACACTCTCTGTACTTAGAAATCATTCATAAAGCATCAAAAACAATGTAAATGAAAGACACTCATCCTCAGTGGGAGTGGTTTCGTTGCTACGACGGCGGCCATCTTCTCGTAAGTCACGCCCCCTAGCAACGCATCCTCTCTCGTCCGCACGAGCTGCAAGCAACAGGCTTCCGTCGGCTCTCCGCAAGTAGTATGTTTTAGAAAACAGAAAACTACTAAACGGAGTACTGTATCCTCATGAATATCAAAGATATTCATAAACTGAATACAATAACTTATTATTATACAAATAATCTATACGCCAATTGATCATTTGATAATAATAATAAATCAATAATTCTTCTCTCATTTTTAAAAAAAACGTGAATTTAAAAAATGAATTTTGATAAAAATAATGTGTTTACATACAAGTTAATGATGATTATTGATATGATGCATTATGATTGTATTCTATTTCCAACTATTTCTCGTCTCTTATCTATGATTTTCCTACTTTTCTATTGAAACTATTTACTTCTTTTTTAACGACTTTTTTCCACTTTTTCGTACTTTTAACGACTTCTTATTGTAGATTTGTAAGCTTACTTGAACTAGTTTATAACACTAGCATCTACTTTATCTATGATTTGTCTATTTATCTAGCTTTACTAATAGACAACTTTTCTATTTTTCTTCTTTTCGCTTTTGTTTTCTATAGCTTGAAGCTACTGATTTCACTAATATTCTGATGTTATTTAACTTAGCTATTATCTATTTACATGCTTGTATCTATGCTTATCTATGATGATCTATTATCTATGCTTATTTTCTATTGCTTCTTTTCTACCAAAACAAAGAGTTTTGCCGTATTAGTACTACGTAACCATTTTTTATTCAACGATTTAATCGTTTTCACCGACTCAACTAGACCAATCCTAGTTTTATCTAGGATGACATAACCAAAGGCTTTTCAACTCACAACTACTTCATGCTGTAGGTAAGTATGTCTACATATTACCAATTGTCTTCAATGTTAATCCGATATTCCTTTTCAGGTTTTATTGCAACTTAGATTTTTTTTTTCAAAATAAACTCCATTCTTCTTCATATCCATAAATGTAAAAACTTTTTTTTTCATAACCCAAGGCACATACGATATTGATTTACATACTACGCTTACTTTATTATTGCTTTTTGATGATTATTATTATTATGATTGTTATTATTATTATTATTATTATTATTATTATTATTCCTTATTATTATTCCTGATTTTGAATTTTATACTTCCGTATTGCTCTATAAAGCTTACAATACAGTACTAATAACAATATTGTTGTCAAAATTAATGATATTATCACTCCAAAAATTACATACATGATATAGTCTGTTTTTAAATGTAGTTCTGGGATCGAAGTATCGACTTTCAATTTTAACAATTTTTCAGTTAAACTATTTAGCTCTTGCGTATGCAAGGTGAAATTTATTTGTCTCTCAGTCCAATTACCGATCAGTTTAATATGTTTATTCTGAATCTGAATTATCCGTTTAGATGGAATGACCAGCTCTCCAATTATTATGTTATCAAATTTATCATAGTTTATGAAATTTGATTTAGCTTTGGTTTGATCAAGTTTTGTTGAAGTAACTTCTTGATGTACACCCACTTTTGTCATGTACGCTTCTTCAATAGAAGAATACATCACACCAGCGTGTGTATATCTGAATATCACATTCCCCAAAAATTTTTCCGAATTTTGCTGACATCCTTCTAGAGAATTATTTAAAATGATATTATTTAAACATTTCGATTCACGATCCATAGTTATGCTCTCACAAAAATATAGAAAACTTTTAAATTCGCATTTACTTTTATCCAATGAGTGAAATTTACCTTCAGCCAAATAGACTGCTTCCGGTAATTGATAAAATATTCTTGTATTATTTATTAAGTAGCCCATTGATGTAACGTCATACATTATTGAAATACTAGTATCATATATTATCGGAGTCTTTATTATTAAATCAACATTATTTTCTTCGTAATGGTATTTTACTAAATATACGCTAGACATTTGGTAAAACATTCCAATGTCTGACCTATAAATAGTATTTTTCAAAACATCATGAAAATTAATTAACTTTTTAACATCAGCATTAGATAATATATGATATGTTAACTCATTATTTAAAATGCTATTTACTATTTTATTTACTCTCTCCTGTACAAGATGAACAAACAAGTTTGCCATTATCTTGCGTTGGGATTGATGCAAATAACAGTATAGCTCCTGAATTTTATTTTTAAAATCTTGCAACACATGTTGTACTTTTACGACTATCCCGTGGACTACTGTTATCTCATTATTAAATGATTCTTTTAGATTTTTAATTTCATTAGTTAATACATTCTCATGTTTACTTAACTTATCAATAGACTGAGACAATTGTTTATTATGTATTAAATTATACGTCGATAAACCAATGGACGACAATCCCAGTAACCACGAAAATATAAATCTTTTATTCCTGTGATTATTATTACATCTCGTTCTACCATTTTCATATACAAAATGGCATGGCAATAAATTTACTATATTCTGTCTAAACTCTCTCTCTTTTACTGCATAATCATTTAAAATCTCGTATGCGTCAGTACATTTGTCGTGTACTGGCACCGATTCTTGAAAATTTAAATGCATTTTAACGGTCGTAAACACCATGTTCGTCGCATGAACAGCATAAGCATTCTGTGTCAATGCTAGTCCAATATCTGATAATGTTATTTGTTGATGTTCTTCAGCTACCCCAATACTAATCAATAGTACTAGACAAACGACAATCTTGAACATGATGATAACTGTAACAATTAAAACTTAGAATTACTATTCTGAATTTTACTTATTTATTTTAATTATTTCTATATCTATTATTTATTTAATACTTATGTTTTCATTTATTTAGTTTACTTTGTATGTGTACCTTGGATTATTTTAACAAATTAAATATATTTACTAGATATCTCTCTAATTTAAAAAAAAAATTCTCTAATTTCCTAGTCACTTTATGCTCTGTAAACAATATACTTTTACCAGTTAAGGGATTTTTAGATGGAAATCAACATTTACTTTGATTTCGGGACACGGACTTTTGTTGATAAACAGCGGTCCAACTCGCTGTTTCACTGACAAAAACATGTTGTTTACAGATACCTAACAAAAAAAAATATTAAACTTGTCTACTAACAACTTATTCGTGTTTTCATAGTTGCAAAACTTTTTTTTTTCTTCGTGATGTAGTCCTTTTGAAAAACTTTTTGGTTTTTCCCACGCGTTGTTTTTTCTTTTTTTTTTCATTAGACATCACTGTCTAAATCCGACTCTTCCTCTGGTCTATCCAAATCTTCCTCATTTGCACTTACAAATGGTTTCAAACGTCTTATGTCAACTGAATCCGTCTTCTCTTGTCCTTTCTTAGTCTCGTATCTCACTTTATATGAGTTATTATTCAACTTTTGCACTATTACTCCTCGAATGTTATATCGTTTTCCAAAACAAGCTGGAATGCCTGCTCTTGGCATTTCACGAATCCAAACTTTTTGTCCCACATCGAAGTTTGGTTGAGAGAACTTCTTCTCAATTTGCTTCTTTTGGGATTTGAACCGCTTCTGCAAATTCTGATACGCGATCTTCCTTGCTTCCTTTACATTTCGTATTCGCTCTTCGTTTTCTACATACTCACAAGGTATGTCCAGATCCTGTTCCAAGAACGTTCTGGGTTCACGCCCTGTAAGCAAATAATAAGGCGAGTGTTTTGTCCCGTCATGAATCTGTGTATTCATGGTAAACACAATTGAAGGTAAGATCTCGTCCCAGTTTGTAAACTCACGGTCTATATAGTGCTTCATAATTTGTTGAATTGACCCGATGGCTCTCTCCGATGTTCCAATATTATAATGGGCATCTGTATTTGCAAAATTCAACCGCATACCAAACCGTTCAGCCATCTCTTCCATCACTCGGCTCCGGTGTGTGCTATGCCGGTCCATCGCAAGAATCTCAGGAATCCCATGTTTTGTAATTAATTCTTCAAAAATTGCTTCTGCTATAATTTCAGAAGTTATAGCAGGAACTGCTCTTGCAATTACGTATCGGGTAGCACTGTCAACGAATACAATAACATATTTATTCCTGTGATTTTTCGATCTTTTAAACGGCCCAATCTCATCCATAGTTACATGCTGGAATGGCATATAACTCGGGTATGTTTGCGGATGCAGTGGTGTCCTACCAGCTTTACGTTTCTGAATTTGGCAACTGATGCACTGGCTGACCTTCTCTTGGAAAAATCTTTTCATGTTTGGGAAATAGATGGATTTCAATGCTCGATTATAACACTTCGTGTAGGAATAATGTCCTCCTCCGTATATCGAACAATGCAAGTTTTTGAAAACTTGTTCCCGCAAAGAAAAAGGAATGCATAATAGGAATTTCTTCCCATTAGCCATCTTCTGAGTTCTGAAAAGTTTTCCGTCCTTAATTTCATACCAGCGTGCCTGCTTTTCTGCTTTTTCATCTGCTTCTTCCGGATGTTCTATAGCCTTCATTATTGAACCGAAGAAAGGGTCTTTCCGTTGCAACTCAGCTACATCCACATCTTCGTCGAACGTGATGTTGACTTCGAGGTCTTCTGTCTTGACTGGTAACGCATCTAAATCGATGTCCTCATCAGTTGGTTGGATGTTCGTGTTTCTTGATAATACATCGCTAGGATTTTTCTCTCCTGGACAATGTACTGGCGTGTACTGATACTGTGCCATCTCTAAACTGTACCGTAACAGTTTCGGCGATAATTTTGGCGTTGTTTGAAGGTATTTTATACACCTGCAATCAGTGTACAGCTCAAATTCTTTATTGTACAAATAATAGTTAAATGCTTTGAAAGCACTCACTACGGCCAAAATTTCTAGTTCCACTATATGTCTTCGTGTTTCGTTTGTTCTCAATACTCTGCTATAATACGCTATACTCCATTCCACTCTCCATTCAATTGTTTCTGCATAAGTACAGCCCCTATTGATTTTGTAGATGCATCCGTATACACTCTAGTTTCCAGATTTTCACGGAAAGGTGCCAATAAAGGTGCACTCATTAACGCTTCCTTTAGTTTTTCAAAACTAAGTTGGTGTTCCTCTGTCCACACAAATTTATGGTTTTTTCTTAATAATTGTTAGAAATTAGATGTCATTTCCGCGTAGTTTTTACAAAACTTCCTCACATAATTAGTCAAACCAAGGAATGATTTCAACTCTTTCGCGCTTGTAGGTGGCTTACAAGCCTTTCTTGCTTGAATTACTTTAGGACTGATTTCGTAACCAGCTTCGCTCACGATGTGACCTAAAGCCATTACCTTCTCTTCCATGAAGTGACATTTCTCTACTGATAACTTTAACCCATATTTCCTTAACCTTTGAAAAACTGAGTGTAACACAGATACCATTTTCTCCTGATTGTTTACATATAAAAATATATCATCCATGTAAAATGACACCGCCTCCGGATGAACGTTAGCTAATGTCATTGCCATGATTTTTGTATATATAGCGGGCGATTGAATGTAACCCATCGGTAATTTCGAGTATTGATACGCTCCTACGCCTGGAATATTGAATGCTGTATACTTCCTAGAATCCTTAGAAATTGATACCGTATGATAGGCACTCTAAATGTCCAACACACTAAAGAATTTGTGACCACCCATACTTGTAAGAATTTGATGGATAGGCGGCAACGCCACGGAATGGAACCGTACGTGCCGATTCAGCAGTCTACAGTCCAAACAGGCCCTAATCGATCCGTTTGGCTTCTTTACGAATAACATAGGTGAGTTATACGAGCTACTACTTTCCTCGATGATGTTTTGTTCGAGTAAAATGTTTATCTGTTCTTTAACTTTATCTTTCATAGCTATAGGTATTGGATACTGTTGACGTCGAAACGGAACTTCCGTTTCCAACTCTATCTTATGTTCTACTCCCTTGACTCTTCCTAATTCGTTTTCTCGCCACGCAAAAACATCTGCGTAATCGTAGCACAATTTCTCTAATTTCTTTTTGATTTCTGGTTTAGTCTTATTGCCAAATTTTAACCGTGATTTATCGTAGTTTTTTCTCGCCTCTAACACCTCTTCAATTTCATCCTCTGATAATCCTTCTTGTCTTAATTCCGATTCATTCATGCATGCTTCTGCATCTCCAATTTTTAAATTTTTCGTCAACATGATCGTCTTATTTGACGGATTGATAACTTCTAAACACCTATTTTCATTCGACAAAATTACTCTAGGTACAAATATGTTATATTGAGACTCTAACAATTTATCTGGCTCTAATAGAAATTCATTGTTCGCCCAAGAACTAACTAGGTTAACTTCGACAGTTGTCCTAGTTCTTGGTAACAACTTCACCCTATGACCAAGAACCCATTTTGGCTTTAAACTTGATTTTATACTAATTGCAACATTATCAGAAACTGTTCTGGTTTCCTGATCGTTTCTACAATGTTTAATTGGTTTCCCAAATCTTTGAACAATAATTTTACTAGTTCCATAATCAATTCTACAATTTTGTGTTTGCAAAAAATCATTCCCAATCAACATTTGATATGGGAAGTCTTTTATTATCCTAAAAGCCTGATGAAACGTTTGATTTAAAATTTTAAACTTAATTATGGCTAATTTGTTAATTACCAGCGTGTTCTGCGTGATCCCTTTGATCTTAGTTTGTTGTGGGATTATTTTTGCACTCGGTGGCACTAATTTCTCGTTAATAATTGAAATTTGCGACCCACTATCGAGTAACGCTTTGACCTGTCTATCATCGATTTCTAATGGTAAATATACCATGTTGTTGTCTAAACTAACTGAGGCAATTATTTCTCTTATCCGGACATTTCGATTGCCTGTAAATGCGCCTCTCCCATTTACAGATGTGTTCCGTTTAAATTACTCTTGCCTGGTGTTTGATAGTAAGTAGTACCATTTACTTGTGCTGGTACCACTTGCACAAATCTCTGCTGATTCGGGTTTTCGAAATTATAAGACTGGTGACAACACGAATTCTGACAATTCCCTTGCCAGTTTCCTTGTTGACCACGTCCTCTATTGTTTCTCCAAAAATTTCCTCGATTACCACGCTTATTGTAATAACCGTTATTACCTCTATTGTTGTTTTGACTTTTGTTACTATTACTGTACCAACTCTTATTTTTATTTCCATTTCCACGGTAATTATTTCGATAATTACCTCTATTCTGCTTATTATTCCTATAATACTGATTTTTCCCTTGTTTTCTCGCGTTATTCTCTTGTTTCTCTTCGTCTTGTGTTTTTGCCGACAATGCTAACTGTAATTTGTCTATTTTCTTTTCTAATTCCGCGATTTGCGTAATACTCGGAGGTTCTTGTTTGATCTTACTTTCCTCTTTATGTTTTCTTACCACCACGTGATCTGAATCAGATCCACTCTCGTCATCTTCTACTTGCTCTCTAATTTTCTTTACAAGATCTTTGATTGTAACTTTACCGGATTCCTTTTTCACACGCTTTGCTATTTTACACTTATTCTTTTCTATCTTCTGCAAATCCTCCACGAATTTGTCTAAGCTAGAATATTCACGCGTTCCTACCTTTTCCATATAGTATGGATATAGACCTCCAACTATAATACCTATCTTCTTAATATCATTCATTTTTGAATCCAGTCGTTCACAAAGAACGAGCATGTCATAAACGTAATTAATTACAGCTTCGTCTTCATGCTGTAACCGCTCCTTAATTTTATCTTCAATATCTATTGTTACATTAGATTTCGTAAACTCGTCTACTATTTCAGACTGCAACTCTTTATACTGTATTTCTGCCGTGTTTCTCCGTTTCAGGAACAATTTAATCCATTGCCTCCCTACTCCTTTGAAAATATTGGGCAGTAATTCCTTTCGTTTGCTTTCGGCGATGCCTGCCATTTGACAAGCATCGTCAAATTCATCGAAAAACGACACGATGTCACTATCGTTCTTAAGATCGAATTTAGGCAATTTATTAATATCTGCATAAAACGTAATGTTAGACGCCATCGTAAAATTCTTATTTTCACTATTTATTAATTTCGAATCTAAAGTTATGATTGAAGGAAAGTCTTCCGATACAGATTTCGTCACCGGACTACTTGGGAAATTAAAAACTGGTTCTTTACTCAAAACAATTTTAGGACTCGCGACCTTATCGTGACTACAAGAAGTATTTTGTCTTTCCGGTGTCCTCACACCAAATAAATTCACATCAATATTTATTCCCTTACTCGCTTTCTGTGCTCTAGTTAACACAGTTCTTTCATTCATTTAACTAAATACTTAATTCAACTTTAATTACGAAGTGAGGGTGGGTGGTGAGGGTTAACTTATTACTTATTCTACTTGAGTCAATTGCCTTAGTCATTCGAGATCCGAACCATATCTCGTCTTTAAGTGGTGAACGATTATAATACAAACTCTTAACATACTAAATTACTTAAATATAAACTGAACTTAACCATAACCTATTAAAATATATTCTTAACACTAAAATTATTCCGTTTCGGGATTCGAATCATAGCTATTTTCACCATAAGACTGGTGCGAACTACTTTTAGCACTGTTCGGGAATCGAACCAAAATATCTCCACCATAAAACTGGTGCGCACTACTCTAGAATACACATCCCGGGCCTCGAACCGAAAGCATCTCCACCATAACAACCTTCCACCGTCGTGCCTATATAGCATGGGGATGAAATGTTAAATGACGGTCGAAGATCGCTGCTACTCACCATCTAGAATGAGTAGGTACAGGATGACGGAAAGAAACCACATTAATTGACTCTGAATTAAAACTTTGTATTTTCATTAAAGCTTGTGTACTATTGTGATTGATCGTCGACTGAATATAAACGCAAGATCACATATCTTTAAGCAGCTAGGAAGTTAACCACGATGAACTCAAACATAGCTGAGATACACGTACCTTTATACACCTGATGACTGGAACTGCTGTCGATGTTCTGGACGACCTCTATATTGCTGCCAATAGTCTAGAATGGTCGACTATTGTGTACCATTATCCACTATAATGGTCTGCTGAACTATTAGATCTCCTGATCTAATACTGGACTTAGAATCACAGAGAAGTAACTACTGTGACATGAGTAACTATGTGAATACTCGATATACGATGATCTCTTAGACTGAACTTTGAGACAATTATTCAAAGACTGGTCCTCTGAGACTGATCTCCTGAGACTGATCCCAATCTCTAAAAACTATAAGGTTTTATACGAAGATTCCAGACATCTTGGAATTCATTGTCGTCGACTTTCTGTATATCTCAGCTATTGGTAAAACGTTGGTTTCACCCGAATTACATCGTGATCAAATTCTCAGACTTACAAATTTCTGCGAACTCAACGATTATATCACAGTCAAAGTGTGTCAATGTTACAATGTGACAATCTGATGACAATTCAAAAACATTACAAATACAAATTACAATATCTTACGAACTGACGACCAAGCGTCTAGCCGTATAACATTCATTACATACACACAACATTGATGTCAACACATAAACATACACACGTGTTTACGTTACGTGATAACATTTAGTTTCTTAACATTCAATTTATCAAATATACTTCCAAAAATAATATCTTTCTGAATAAAATCAATGACATGCCTCAACAATATACACGTATACACCGCACAAGTGCGTAAATTTGAGCTACGACAAATATATTAAAGAAATTAACATGTGAAACTTCCGTTCGTTATTATTAAAGACTAGCAGAATGCCCGTTCTTCGCACGGGGAGAATACGTTCAATTTTGGGCATAAGGGGCACCAAAACTGTTACAAATGAACATAAGAACCGAAAAAACTATGATTTGACACTAGTATCGGTCATTTTCAATTGCTTTTATATATCACCCTCCCCCTTTGGGAGTACTAATGGGGGTTGAATTTGGATTTAAACAGCATTAGAAGTGTCACTGCTCATCTCAGCGGCCCTGAAAACTATGGATTTGACACTGATATCGCTATTTTCAATCATTTTTATATATGTACCCTTCCCCCTCTCCTACGTTGCGGGCCTGAATTATTTAAACAGCATTGGAAGTGCTACTATTATGTCAGCAACCCCGAACACTATGGATTTGAGATTAATATCGGTCATTTTCAATCATTTTATATATATATATATATATATATATATATATATATATATCCCCTCCCCTTCCCCAAAGTTGCAGTGCTGAGTTTGAATTTAAGCTTCATCAGAAATGTCACTGTTTATCTCAGCAACCCCGAAAACTATGGGTTCGACACTAAGATTGGTAATTTTCAATATATATATCCGCACTTCTTTCCTCCAAGTTGCACCTTCAAAGTGAAATGATAAAAGTCATTCCAGGCCCAAACCTCATCTATGATGAAAATTTTTATCGAGATCAGTCTGGTGGTTCAAGAGTTGTTAAGTTAAAAATATAGTCCCTTTCATTTTTATATATATAGATAATTTGTCGCAGCACTAGAAAACAAGTATTTGATTACATACAAAATTTTGTACATAAAGTTTAATATTAAAGTCTGCATTTGAATATTAAATAATAACAATTATATGTCTTAGTACATGAGTATTAGTAAAATTTGCCTACTGTTCTTTCTTTTAAAAAGTAATTTGGTTAAAATTAACAAAATTTCACCAGATCAAAGAGCACATTAAGAACTCAGTTTCATTCAAGAGCCCTATTTGTTGCAACAGAAACGCTTCATTATGGTAGGTGTGTATACAATTGTAAAAGTTCTGTAATTAATGCACAACCAGGAGTAAACGACTAAAAGGCACATAAAGGAGATGAGTGCAGAGTATTAATTTTCAAGAATAATTACAATAGTTTTATTCTCGAATTCTTCTTTTTTAAATATTCACAATGTTGAAATTTCTCAACTTACATTTTTCACGCGTTCGAAAAAAAAAAAAAAAAAAACGGCTCCATTACCAGTAAAACTAACCTAATACATATTTGTTATTTTCCCAATTTTTTCGGAAAGAAACCGAAAAAAAAAACTGTTTTTTTTACCAGCAGTTCAAAATTTCCTGAAATTTTGTAATTAAGAAATTATCATATTTAATGTATTTTAGCAGGCCAATATGTCTTCAAACACATAATTAAAAGTATAGACTGTACCTGAGGGAAGTCATATGGTTAAAAATTTAAAACTTCCTTGCTTCAAAGTAAGGAGAAAAAAGGTACTCTAATGGACTTAGAAGGGGGCTCGATTGGGAACACTATTGCGGGACCCAAGGTTCCCAACTAACTTGCATATATATTGCATATTTTATATTGCCCCAACACACACACACACACACACACACACACACACACACACACACACACACACACACACACACACACACACACACACACATATATATATATATATATATATATATATATATATATATATATATATATACAGTGAAACCTCTACTAACGGACACTTCTATAAAGCGGACACCTCCCGTAACGGACATATTTTGTAATCCCCAAACAATGTAATAGGATAAAACATTGGCAAACCTCTCTGAAGCGGACACTCTCTAATACGGGCACGGACAGTCTTTTCTGTCCTTTATAGGTATTATTTACCTCCGTATTACGGACACTTTCTCTATAAATAAGTTGAAAAGTATTGTAAAAATACATTTTTAGTAATTCATACATGTGTCACCAAGAAAGCATTGTGACATTTTGTCTCCTCAACTGTCTACACAACAATCCAGACGAAGAGTCTCTGTTTAACAACACTCTCATGTCCTTTGCTTGCATTCCACTCCCACCCAAGCTGTTTTAGACACAAAAGTGATTGACAGTTGCCCGCCGTTTGGAATAACAAGTTATTCTACTGTCCTGCTGGAATCTCTAACCAAGCAGAACACAAGTTCGGTAGTTTTTGCTCGCGGGTACGCATATTGTCACAAAAAAGACACCACTGGACTGCAATTAACCCACAAATTAAAGCGACATACTGAAAACGTAAGTGTAAAGTGCAGAGAACTATAACATCTTATTTCCATCTTGTGCCTCGAACATAGAGTATTGAACAGCAGAGGAAAACACAGATACGGTAACATTTTGGTAATATTCGTGAATACGGTACATGATTCATCCAAAAATATTGTTACTAATTGCATATTACCTTCTTTACTAATTTATGTAAGAAAATATCAAAACCTCTCTAAGACGGACACCTCTCTATAGCGGACAATTATTAAATCCCCACGGCTGTCCGCTTTAGAGAGGTTTCACTGTATATATATATATATATATATATATATGAAGGGTAAGGGGAAAAAACAAGGAATGTCCATATGTGTCCTTTATCGAGTGCTTTGTCCTATCTGTTGGTGACTCTTAGTACTATCTGACAGTATATACCATGCATGCGTAGATGTCGAAATGTCCATGTAAAAAGGGGCAAAAGATTTGAGTAACCTATTCTTTTTACGCGGTTTAAAATATAAAAACGTCGTTTTCTCGAAAATGAAGTTTTGTGACATTCCTCCTTTTTTCCCCTTACCCTTCATATATGCGTGTGCGTGTGTCTATCTATCTATCTTTAAGCATATAAAACTTGATTTTGAGTGGGAGAAGAGAAAAAAAAGCATACAAAGAAATCGCACTGAGGCTATACTATCCGAGTGTTCATGGACGCATCATATCACTTAATATCCATTTTTACAACAGAAGCTGGAAACGTAAAGAAATAAACAACTGCTCGATCAACTTGAGAACATATTGCTTGTTTCCAGAAACTTAATACAAACTCACGGGGGGCGCGGTGGCTCAGTGGTAGAGCGTTCACCTCTGGTGCTTGGGGTCCCGGGTTCGATCCCAGCCCCCGCCAAGTGAACTTTGTGGTGGACAAACACCGTGCTCGTGGGTTTTCTCAGGGTTCTCCCGTTTCCTCCCACTTTCTTCATTCCACCATTTCACTTATCTCTCATCATCACCGTCTCCTTTAGCCTAACCGGCATAATCGTGGGACGCAAAACTTAAAGATTTCATTTCATTTTAATACAAACTATTCATTTAATAATTAAGCGCGAGCCTCAATGAAATAAATGAGCGCGAGCCCAGTACAAAATGGCCATCTATGAACAAAAGTAATTCCATCAAGTCTTTTTCCATCTGATCTACTGCATTCTGTTGGTTCTCCCACTGATTCTGTTTGTTGCCATTTACTGATGAATGACGTGAGTGACTGTCTGTCTACCAGTACTCTTTAAACATGACAGTGTAGACACTTTTTTTTTTAAATCTAAAAAGTCTCTAGCACAGGCAGGGCAAAAATGAGGCACACTCACTTCTAAACGTAGCGCTATTTCTATTCGGAAACATTCATGAGAAACATGCAAATATTATATTCATTTGCATTATTATTTTTAATAATTATGTGGAAGTACACAAGAAAAATTGTCTACTGCAATAAAATGAAAGGAAGAATATGACCAATCTATAATCTTGCTATGACATCAACTTTTCATCTAGAGGACAGGACAGGGATAAAACGTTTCATTACTAAACGTGGAATTTCAGGCGAAACCCCAATAATAAAAGCTTTCTTAACTATACGATACGTAACTTTATTAGCAATTACCACTTTTTTTTATAAATCATGGTATTTGTGCTGGAAGAAAGGATGGAAGAAAGTAGGAACGCTTTCAAAATCTTAACTGGAAGACCAACCGGAAAACGACCATTAGGAAGACCTAGACACAGATGAGAGGACAATATTAAGATGGATCTCGCAGAAATAGGAATACAAAGTAGAAACTGGATCCAATTGGCTAAGAATAGAAGTCAGTGGAGAGCTTTTGTGAACGCGGCATTGAACCTCCGGGTTCCATAGGCCATAGAGTGAGTTAGCTTTTTTTTTTTTTATTATTATTATTTATTTGTGCTATCATTGATGCTTCCCAATGAGATCTTAATTCTTGAGATTAAAATTGTTCAGGGAGAAAGGAGTGAACTCACTGGAACTTTAAGTAAATATTACAGGGAAGAAAAAATAAATATATAAGCTATTTTCATGCAACTTTTCTTCTGGCTTGATAATATCCCTATCGATGGGTCAAACAAGACGTATTTCCGCCAGTACTTCCATCATTATTTGTTTTCGATGGATTTCAGACACATGAGCTACATACGAAACTTAACAATAGTAATGTTTTGCATTGGCTTACAAATAATAGAAGTGGCATTTTCGTTTACACTTCCGAAAGAGAGAGATTTAAAGAAAAATACGTCATAGATTAAGTAGTGAGGAAACTTATTTACATGAAAATAAGATGAAACACAGATCGGCCTATGCTTTGTTTCCCAGCAAACATATTGTTTGGAACCGAACACATAAGTGGACAGCGGAAGTGACGAAGTTACTTGACCCATCCACTGGTTGATTGAAATCATAGATGGGTAAAGTGGTAACTTAAAAAGCCTTAAATAATTACATACGTGTATCCTTATTATAAATCTTATTATTATTATTATTATCTTAAAGGTTTCATTGACCCGTCTTCGGAGACAGAGGACATAGAACCTGGAGCATCAGTAGAACTTCCATACTGGTTAGCGAGGTCTCTGTGTACAAGAAATAGACACATAGTGAGCATTGACATTCCACGGATATACAAAGAGGCATACAGGTAATAAAAGAGTTTTTCGTCAGATGAGCAAAAGTAAATCTAATATTTTATCTTTGTTGTTAGACTATAAACATCAGTTGAATAACTTAATAGTATTGAATGTAGACGAATAACTTTGTATTGCTGTTGATTAAATAAACGAACATTATGCTTTGCAGATTACTACTTTGTGCTTATACTTGTCCTATTTACGTTAAAATAGAAAGAAAGAAAATGATTGAAATGCAGTTGCATTTATAACTTTTAATACATCTCAATTATTTATTGTTTTTATTTTACTTTTTGTTTTTAACTTTATGTTAATCAGGATTCTTAACACTTCTCTTTGGAAACAGGAAAGAAAAATGTTTTCACGGCTAGAAAAGTGGATCTTTTCCCGCGCATATAAAGGAGTTTATTTACATTTCCATTGCTAAGGGTCCCAAAAGGTAGACGTTGACCAACAGAGTCAAGCCCTATCTAGAAGTAATGTTATTTTGGCTTTAAAGCCCCGGGAAGTTGGTTAAAAAGAGCAGCAAAGGTAGGGGAGTCATTGGTGATTTAGAGAAACAGAGGTTTTAGGAATGAAATCAACCTAGGAATAAGATCAGCATTCAATCGCATTTAGCATATTGATAAGAAGAATCCATAGAGGAAAGCGCTAAGCTGAGATATCGGCATAGGTAATGGGTTGAAGATTTGTTTTCAAAATAGGTATCTCGAAAGAAAACAAAGGCAGACGAAGACGAAAGACAAAGTGGTCTAGTATAGAACCTTTCAAGAACTTGCATATGACATGCACTTTGTTTCAAAGAAAAGTCAGGAACAGGGTGAAACTAGTGTGAGATCATTCTTCGCCATGTGAAAACTGCTGCTAAAAAGTTCAACCATTCCGATATCTCAGCTTAGCATTATCCTCTATGGTTGTTTCTCGTATATGCTAAATGCGGTTTCATACTGATCTTATTCCTATATTGATTTCATACCTAAAACCTCTCTCAGTTTCTCTAAAGCACCAATGACCCCCTTACTTTTGCTGTCCTTTTTAACCAACTTCCTGAGGCTTTAGGGTATAACAGTACCTGTAGATAGGGCTTGATGATTACTTCATATTACACCTATTGGTCAACGTCTACTTTCTGGGGCCCTTGGCAACGGAACTGTGAATAACCCGTCCCCCCCCCTTTTTTTTTTTGACAGCGAAACATAAATATGAGAGGAATCCAAAATGGTGTCATTTTCTCTCGTAGTGGTCTTTTGTGTGTTTATTTCTAGCTCTCGCTAAGTGCTACAGAATAAAACGTAAATGAAAGAGAAAAGGTGATTGACGAACTTCATTTTTCTTATCAACCGTTATATTCAGCAGATAACGTAAATAATAGCGTTATTACAAATTATCTTTCTGATTACAAACTTGAACAAATCTTCGCTTACCAATAGTCCGACACGTGAAAATGTTATCAATGGAAACGAAAACTCAAAGACTTTTGTTTTGTATCTGTTCATATCTCCCATACACTTTGTAACAGTACACTGTCCACAAATTCTATAGCTTCTGTGGTGTGAACACAAAGACTCTGGATGGTAGTTGGTAAAAATAGCTGATACGCGTGTTGTTCGACAAAATACCAGGGACGAAAATCACAAGTAGTAAAGTCGCGAGAACGTGAAGGCCAACGCTAAATTTTCACTATCATCTCTACCAGCACGTGCAAATTATCTTTTCATAGTCGCCTATTCATTTCACGTCTGACGTCTGAGTGGAAATAGAATGGTGCTCCATCATGTTGTTAAATGAAGTCAGGGATATCATGTTCCAGTTGTGGAAGAAG